>NC_133313.1:14451976-14454241 GCF_012295235.1 Primulina huaijiensis
TCAACTTAGGAAACATTAGTCCCAAAATTAACTGACCGACTTCTATCTTCGATGATACACTTAAAAATTAAACCTTATCTCAACCTCATAACAAGATTAGTCTAAGATCCTTGAATCAGATGTTTATATTACGGCACCAAACTTACGTAACTCTACTATTTACAAGTACATCTCAAATATAAAATAGTTGCAAATCTTAATCCTCGAGTAACGTTAATCCATAAAACCCAAAATATATCATATCAATCTCCTACCTATATTTTAAAGTCCTTCAAATCCTAATTACAATATAGTTGAGGCCTAAGACCCTTGGACTTTCCTCATTGGAACGAATATCGCATTCTTACGTATCCTCAAAGCTTTATTAATACCAGCGTAAAAACTTAATAATTTATCCCCTGTTAATGTTGGACTAACTCTAATAAATCAACTTCACTTATAACCCACAGAATTCTAGAATTCCCATATCAAAAATTTAGATTTCTTAGTCGATAAAAATCTTAATATTCATTCATTGATAACTTATGTTGAACACAACTAATTCCCTTTTGTTTTTGTTTCACCCAAAAATTTCCGTCTGAACCAATATCTCATAAATTTGAAATTCAAACTTACCTAATCCAAATGGATTTGGATAAAATAATTCCAATACACATATCCGCTTAGTCCCAAGTTTGTTAATGACTTCCAAAATTTCTCAAGACAAGGTGTCTACCTCACCTCTTACGTGCGTCTATCAATTAAACTAACCATCATCGTACCCAATTTTCCAAATTTTATTTTATTTTATTTTATTTATTTATTTATTATTTTTTTTTACAAGGTATAATCTTAACTGTTAAGATCATGACCTAAACTTGTGACGCACCAAATTTATGTTCCCAAAAATTTACTAACTCAAGGTTTATTCTTATAACTTAACTAAATGATCAAATTTACCTTAACTCGTCATCACTTTAAATTCTTAATTTACCACGACATCATTTCACTAACGGTTAAATTTTCACTCCTAAGATTGATTCATCCTACAATGTCCTTGGTTACCGTTCATTATAACATTATCACCCAAATATCTAAATATTCTATAGTTCCTTCGAGCCTAAATAACCGAAAAGTCATATCCTTTAAACCGTTCAATTCTCACTTACTACTAAATAAGTTCTCAAATTTCTTAAAATTGTGAAATTAATTCTTACTTTCCTCGAACATCATTCAATTTTTTCCCTAAATCTCGAAAATTCCACAATTACCCGTGAGTCCTCAATATTCCCAATTTCGTTTTATGGATTTCCCGTAACATAAGGTTCAATAGCCTTAATTTTATTAAACCCAAAATTGATTCCCATAACACGTCTTACATTTCTTAAACCCCAAGTGTTCCTCAAAAGTTCGCATTTAATCCCTAAAATTTTTTAAAATTGCAATCTGGCCCTTACAGTTCTCCAAATTTACATTTTGGCCCTACAACTCTTAGAAATTCGCATTATTGTCCCCATAAATTTTCCATCTTTACCTCATTAAACTTTTAAATTCTCGAACTCAAAATTTAATCCCAAAATTTGGTAAATTCGAAAATAGTCCCTTAGATTTTTATTTTTGAACTTAGGTCCTCAAATCATTGGTTATTACAATTAGGTCCTCAAAATTCTCGATTCTTGTAATTCAATCCTTAAATCTAACCAGATGGAGCATGCATCCTAAATAAATTCTCATAATTAATCTTACATTTTTATAGATACTTAAAATCCTCAAATTGTACATTTATAATCCTAAAGATTGTCGTAGTCTTCGAATCGTTATTGCTTATATGAAATCCTCAAAAATTCACTCGACTAGCAACTAAGAACCATCAATAATTTCTTAGAATTTCTACAAGTCCCAAAAGCATTCATAATTTTCAAGATTAACTTATGACCCATAAGGAGGACATCAGTACTACTGACCTAAAAATTAATGTAGTCAAATCATTTTCAACTTCTCTTAAAGCCCAATATTCGAATTCTTAGACATTTCCAATTCCAACGTAACCAACCTGCATAATTACATTATTTCTTTAAATTTAAATAAATACTGCATAACCAAAATCTGAACGTAAAAGATTTCATGAAAACCTGCTGTTAAAATATTTCATGCTTTAAATAAAATGCGTAAATGTAAAAATTACAGACCGAAGACGTGACTTCGTGAGCTTCTCGTGGTCAGTAGTAGTACAACCCTATACAGAACCATTACTCTGATACCAGCTGTAAAGGCCTAGAAATCCTT
>NC_133313.1:14454341-14455103 GCF_012295235.1 Primulina huaijiensis
AACCGATTTGTTTTAAAACTTGGACCGGAGTCCCGGTTTTAATCCAGATCGACTCGAAACTGAACCAAATTTTTCCCAAATTTTACCATATCTAAAAAAAATACTAAAAGATCCTAAACTATATTTTTTTCCAGCCCAAACTCTCGGTTGAAAATCCAAACTTTGCCAAAACTCTCGGCCCTCTCATATTTCACCACCTCATGCACACTAATTCCCAAAAACTCACAACCTTTCGGTCCTCTCTAATCCCACCACCTATCCAACCTTTAAACCACACAATTAGGAACCTAATGACCCTTTTTAAACTAAGCAAAACTCAAACAATAGCGGCTGCACAAAACCATGGCATAAAACGGCCTAGCCTAACCCATTACCTGTCGGCTAAGCTCTATCTCCCATGACCGAACTCCTATCTCAACCAAACACCCATGGCTCACGTACAACATCTTACTAGACTCAACAAGTTCTGAAACGTGGCGGGGTTCTAACTCATGCACAGCCGAAGCCTTCTAAACCTCACGGTTCACAAGCCTGCCCTTTAGATCTCGACTCCCTCTCAAAGATCACATCATCCTCGACGTTATGGTCTCCCATACCCACAGATCAGCAGCACCCTCGCACAGAGTCAGGACAAAAACGTGAGTAGTGAAAGGTTATGCAATGAAACCATACCACCCGAAGACATAAACATGGTATATGAAAGATCTGAAATTATTTGAACCGAACACACACACATACAGCTTATTTACAGCGTGAATGATG
>NC_133313.1:14455157-14509498 GCF_012295235.1 Primulina huaijiensis
AGATCAGCAGCACCCTCGCACAGAGTCAGGACAAAAACGTGAGTAGTGAAAGGTTATGCAATGAAACCATACCACCCGAAGACATAAACATGGTATATGAAAGATCTGAAATTATTTGAACCGAACACACACACATACAGCTTATTTACAGCGTGAATGATGCAGAAAGAAAACGAAACATGGCATGCCTGATAATTTTTGTGCACACATGCTCGAAGGGAAGCAAACCGATACGTGGAGTAGCGCTTGATTTTTGAAGAAAAAGACACAACCGAAAACCTTGCTGCTGCACTCACGAAGGGGATGGCTGATTGGAGGGGATGGGCGGCTGGTGGGAGGGATTAGTTTAGGTTAAGGAGTGGTTTAGGTTAATAAATAATAATCAAATAGCTAATGGGCCTAACTTGTTTAATTAAAAGATTAAAAAGATAATTAAGTCCAATAAGCTTAAAAATAGGCCCATTAAATCCAAACACACTCTCGAAAAATATTTCGTGTTAAAAATATTTTGAAAAGATTAGTCGAACCATTAAAAAGTCCCCCGATTCGATAAAATTTGCGTACCGTTAAAAATTAAAATCATTTGGGTAAAATACCCAATAAAATCTCATTTTTGAAAAATACACTTAAAAACATTTTAACTTAATTTATAAAAATAAATCGTGTAATAAAATATTTTTTCCTGAAAATTCTCCTGTCTTCTTTCCTCGATCGAACGTGAAATGCACCCAGAAACCCTAATGTATTAACTTTTAAAATTTCATGAATTAAATCCTATAATGCATGAATTATGCATAAAATGCATAAAAATAATTAAACACAAATTAATGAAATAAACAAGTATTTAATGCTTTAAAACAATTAAATAAAATCCCAAAGAAATTTAATAACTTGCATGCATGTGGTTCACGTGGACCTTCAAATTTTCGGGACGTTACAGTACGTGACAAAATGCTCATGCAAATGCAAATGCAAAAGAATAAAAACACACAAAAGCAATAAAAATTCAAATGAAAAATAAACTATAAACAAAATTAAATAGCCTTGAAATTAAATTATGCTTCCCCGGCAATGGCGCCAAAAACTTGTTGTCACTTTGATTGTTGAACTCCCAAGAGCAGGTTGTCCACAAGTAGTATAATTCAGGGAGTCCGATATCGTGTCCACAGGGAAGCTAAGATAATTACAAGTCCACTACAATGTCTTTTTGTTTTGTTTTTGTTTTTGTTTCTTTTTAATTTTAATTGTTTGAATCTTTAATGGGTAAATTTTAATTGTTCAAATTTTAATTTAAGTAGTTGAGATTAAAGAATCCACTCTTGGTATTTTAATAAAGTTAACATTAACGAACAATATTGAAATCCACTTAATAAAATGGTTCCAATATATTAAATAATCATATTTATATTATGTTATAAATTATTATCTTATAAGTATATAATATATACCAAAACTTATAAATGTGGTCAATTATTTATTGTGCTATATATATTTGTAAACACTAAATCAAGGTTCCCACTTTAAATGGTTGGTAAAACCAAACAAACATTTAAATGGTACCAATAAATTAATACTATGATATATTCATATATAATAAATCAAGGAATCCAAGTTAAATGGTTGGTAAAACCAAACTAACATTTAAATGGTTCCAAGAATTTAATATTATAATATATTTATATATAATAAATCAAGGCATCCACTTTAAATGGTTGGTAATACCAAACTAACATTTAAATGGTTCCAAGAATTTAGTGTAACATATAGCAACAATAAATCAAAACTCCCACTTATAAGTAGGGTATAAAAATGCTTAAAGAAATAAATATAACATAAACAATAAATAATGATTAAATAATATAAAACATAGATTCTTACCTTTTAATAACCTTATTATCATGCCAAGAGTTTCACCTTATCATCTCAACTTTAGGAAGTTAGCTATTCATTATTCAAAGTGTAAAACTTTGAATATGAAATTAACATGCTAATTGTATTTAAATGAAGAAATAAAGGAAAAATATAGAGAGAAATATTATGAACTCAAAGGTTTGTTCATAGAATGAGGGATATCTCAATACATTACAATGCACCCCTATTTATAGCCAAATTTGGGGAGACAACCACAAATAAAATATTATTTTTTTACACATAAGTCTTCATTGGTGTTCCAAGATATTATATTATATTACACATCACTTTTGAAAATCTTCTTCTCCGAATTTGCTTCTTCACATAAAAAGAAACATGTGGATAATTGAGTTGTCTAGTTGTGGTATTTTTTTCAAACCATTTGACCAAGTAATTTGAGAGATATGGTCAAAATACTAGAGCATGGTAAAACTGCCACTCCTTTGGTAACTTTATTTGTTGCTTAATTTGATCCCAATTGTGAGAGGATTTTTATCTCATGCTTGTCAACAATATTGTAGATATTATAATCAACTTTCTACAGGTCCAAGAATCATCTTAATCCCATTTGCAACGCCAAGTTTATTCTTGTTTTATCGAACCTGTAAAAAATAGTAAAAACTTGTAATTACACAACAACTTATATTTTATACAATTTATTATAAAACATATAATATTTAAACATTTAATAAAACAAAAACTATATATTTATTTTATAAAACATTTAATTAATGTACAATTTTTATGTTTATCACTAGCTCGTGGGTTAGGTGGCTAAGCAAGGAAGCAAGGGTCTTTGTCAAGTGGGTCTTCTCGGCTGTGTTGCTGCAGCTTATGTTGTGTCTTCGATTTCAGCGGCTGGGGTCGAGTCCATAGGTTCTAAGGGTTCAGTAGGGTCCATAGGAGGTCTGGGTTGAGGTTGGCTCAAGAGGGTTCGCTGCTGGCTCAGCTGGAGGTGGAAAACGTGCGGGAGAAGCTCTTGGCAGCAAGTTAGGAGTGAAGTTGTTGTCATGTAGTCCAGTGGTTCGCAGCTTGAGTTCTAGGGGCTGGGTTGGTCTGGGCTTGGTCTGGACGTGGTCTAGGGGAGGTTAGGGTCATGAGGGGTCAAGTGGTTAGGGGCTGGAAGTGTCCTAGTTGGGCTAGGAGTCCTAAATATCCTAGGAGACTCACACATAAAACATGCAATATTTTGAGTCAAGTTCCAGCAGGGATTGTGCGACTTAGGGGCTGGTTCTATGGGCTGGGCATGGTCACTAGGGTCCCTAGGTGGGTTGGCTAGGTTTTGGCTCAAGGTGGCTCGGGTGTGGCTCGATTAAATTGGGAGATGGTTCGGTGGGTTCGTCGAGGTGTCAAAAAAACAAAAATAATAAAGCTAAAATTGAATCCATGGGTCCACGGGTGTGGCTCATGACTTGGAAGGGTAGAATAAATCATAAAAAGGTTATGTTAAAAATTTGGGATCAAAATAACGAGTTTCGGATTTATTCGTGATTTTACCGCCGCACGGAACGCTAATTAACGAGTTAATTGAAACGCCTAGTTTTAAGTTTTATAAAATTATGAAAAATTAGGTTTAAGCTTAAATAATTATTATAAGTCTAAATTTTTAATTCGAGAATTTTATATTAAGGTTTGGTTTAATTCGGGATTAAAACGCATTCATATGTTATATTTAAAGAATAAATTAAAAGTCATCGATTTAAGCCAAATAAAAATATGAGAAAATTCATGTAAGCTTAAATAATTATTTGGGACATGTTAGAGTCAATGAAATTAAGAATAAGTCAAAAACGTAAAATTATACGTCCAGAGGTAAAACGGTCTTTTTACACCTAAAAATTAGTAAACGTCATGGCAGTGCCCCGAATGCTGTTTTATGTGCTAATATGATTATTTTCTATAGTTATGGATGTTTATGGAATTTTATATGTTAAAATGATATTTTAAAAGTTTATGGGATTTTATATGTTAAAATGATATTTAAATGTTTAGGGAATTTTATATATTTATGATTTGGTATGTCAAAATGTTATTTTAAATGTTTTGAGGTTAAAATGATT
The DNA here is from genome assembly GCF_012295235.1 of Primulina huaijiensis. Lineage (NCBI taxonomy): Eukaryota > Viridiplantae > Streptophyta > Magnoliopsida > Lamiales > Gesneriaceae > Primulina > Primulina huaijiensis. The sequence goes on from NC_133313.1 coordinate 14,459,129, forward strand.
ATTTCAAATGGTTATGAATTTTTACATGTTAAATTATGATTTTTAAATATCCATGGATTTTTTATAATTTAAGGAAGACATTTAAAAGACATGTTGCATGCTTGGTTTCAAAAACAAAATTATATGTTATGCATGATTTTTATAAAGTAATAAGAATGTAAACGTTGAAGGAAGTGAAGTAATTGTGACTAATTCGATAATGTTGGAGATATCGTGAGGGTTATGGGCCCGGTGGGAGCCCAACGATCGTGTTTCCATCATTACGAATATGTGGTAACGGTTATGTGGTAACGGTAAGAATGGGAATATCGTGAGGGGAAAAGGCCCGCGAGGGAACCCATTTGTGGGAAAAGGCCCCAGAGGGAACCCCGACGATCGTATTTCTATTCGATGAGGATAGGCCAAGGCCCAGTTGACCGGTGAGAGTGTCGCTGAAGTCCCAGGCGCCCAGTACTGTGGTTACATGTAGATGGATCCATCGACTTTTGAGGTTTATGTCATGATGAGAAAAGTCACAATTAACGATCTAAATTCAACAAAGGAAAAGGAAAATGAAAATGAAAAGGAAAAGGAAAAATGCTTATGATCATGATAAAAGTATTTATGTTATGTTTTAAGGAAAGGGAAAAGGTTAAGGTTTATGTTATGCATGTCACGAAAATGTTTATGTTTAAAATTGATGCATCATTATGATAATGTTTTTATTTAAAGTTCATGCATCATAAAAAGGTTTACGAAAATGTTCATGTTTGAAGTTTATACATCTTCATGAAAACGATATTTTTAGTACAAGTATTTTTCACTGTTGCTTGTGGTTTTATACGTATTACTTGTTATCAAGAATATGACGTGTTGAGTCTTTAGACTCACTAAGTATGATTGATGCAAGTGTTTATGATATTAATGTTATGGGAGGTCTTGATGGTTTACCTGACTGGACTGAAGGTGCACACGACCCGAGGACCAGCGCTTCTAGCTTTCCGCATTTATGATTATGATTTATGTTAAAGATTTTTACGACTTTTTATTTATGCTTTTGAGTGATTTTTGAGAGATTATAGTATGGGCTGTATTTCTCAAATATATAGTTGGTTGTGTTAATTTTAAAATGGTTCTAAAATATTTTTATGCAAATGTGTATGATTCGGCCAATGCTATGTATGAGTAAAAAAAAAAAATTCTAGCACATTTTAAGTAAAAGAAAGGCAGACATTTCAGAATGAATGTGGTTCTTGCTAACTGGATAATTCATTAACTTGGTTAACTACTTCTCAGCTGATCTTCTCGGCTAATTATAGGCTTTGCTTACAATGGTAACATTGAATGTATTTTGAAACTTTATATCCGTTGGACACATCAACATTCTCCTGACAATCGTACACTATAGCTTTTCTGAAATGCGGCATTCCCACTGAAAATTGCAGTCTGCTCTTGTACAAATTTTCGTTTGATAGCTACGTTCCTTAACTGATGATGTGTCAAGCTGATTTATCAGTTGCCTCTTTATAGTTGATAGAGATAATTGATTGTTGTGTAACTGATCAGTCTTAACTGATCGTCCAGTTGACTACACAGTTCAGTTAGCTTTGCTTAATTCAGTTGCCTTTGATTATATACGCATTAATCTTCAGTTCGGGCAACTATCAGTTTACGAATCTTCAGTTCAGTTACCTTCAATTTTCTCGATCAGTTGTTCAATCTTTTTACGCTTAATTTGTCAAACTCCGAAATTAAGATTTCAACAACAATGCCCCGAATACTTCCTTCGACACACTGTTCATTAACCATGACATTACAATAGCATCACACCGTTCCCACTGTAAAATAATTTGCTCTAGGCGCAGGACGAGGATAGCTACCATCGATGAAGGCCAATTTATTTTTGGCGCGTAAGGCAATAACCATCCCTCGTCTCCAGATTCAATAATTTTCAGTGCCGAGAAGTTGCTCATTGATCAAATTGAAACTAGGAGTATCGGACGGATTCACATATAGAGGATCGTATGTATCAATCGGAGTGGTGCTCGATCCCCATGACAAAACAGAAGAAGAAGCCATTACGGTGCAAAAAAAATGAGAGTAAAAGAACCTAAAAAAAATTCAATTGATCCACCTCGATTAATCGAGGAATTCAGAAGAATGAAGCTCGAGCGAAAGATCTCAGAACTCGGTAGTTGCTGGCTCTGATACCATATTGAAAAACAGAGAAAAGCTCACTTCCAGGAGTAGAATGAAAATCGTTTATTGAATGAAAAAATGAAAATCTCTTTACAAAGCTCATTAATAGTGACATCTACTTATTTTAAAAGCGTGGAAATAAATTTTTTTTAAAAAGCTCATATTTTTGAAATAAAATGTGAATGTTTTAATTGCATGCGCTCTACAGAAAAATATAATATTAAAAATAATCTTAAACATTTGACAGTAAAAATAGTGCAGTTTAAAATAACCAAACTCGTATAAAATCATACGTAAACATAAACGAATAAAAATCTTAAAATCAATAACGTATGAAAATATTCATCTTCTCTTAAATCTAATAAACAAAATGCGGAAAACATGCGGTCATCGGGTCGTGTCACCCCACCAAGTCCGCCTACTCAGAGTTCGGCACCTCCAGTCTCCACAACATCAAGCTCACCTGCATCACACACGCCTAGTGAGTCTAAATACTCAACACACATGTACCAGGAATAACAAGTACATATACATGGCACACAGCAGTGAAAAATATCATACTTAACATATCTTTCATGAACTTAAAAGCATAACATAAACATGTCGTATAAAATCGTAATGTGTCAAAGCATGTCTCATCATGTCATCATATACGTATACATTTTCATTTAATTGAATTCAGTTCATTAGTTGTGACTTTCGTATCAGTTCTATTCGATGGATCCATCGAATAGAACATCGACGTGTAACCACGGTACCGGACGGCGGGGACATCAACGACAACATTACCCGTCCACTGAGCGTTGGCCTCAGCTCATCATATCTCATGTCATCGTATACATATACATTGTCAGTCACAATCAATTCCCATAATTCAAAACGTGTCATCATATTCACCACTTAAATAAAAGCATGCATATACATAATTTTTCCTTTAAACCAAGCATACAACGTATTTATCGTAATTTCATAAAAATCATATATATGATGCATAAACATGATAAAATGTGCTCAGGGCGCTGCCGGGACCAAAATCTCACCCCGGGAGCAAAATGACCATTTTGCCCTTGGAAAACCCAAAATTACCATTTTATCCCTAGACCTTTAAATTTTGACCTCTAGTTTACCAAACTCCTCAAAAAGAAAACCCAAAATTACCATTTTATCCCTAGACCTTTAAATTTTGACCTCAAGTTTACCAAACTCCTCAAAAACATCCCAAAACATATTTATAAGCATTCTTAGACGTAAACTTGAGCCCATTTCAAAATTTAATCGATTAATCGATTCGTTTTAAAACTAGGACCGAGGTCCCGGTTTTAACCCGAATCGATTCGAAACCTAAACAAATTTTTCCCAAATTTTTACCACCCCTTAAAAACATCAAAAAGGCCCTAAAATTCCCAAAACAGACCCCTAAGCCCTACGAACAGCCCTCACCAGCCGCTGGACAAAACAACACCTCCCATATCCTACGGATCCTACTTGCCACCTTCCATATTTGCGTCTCTAGCCTACGACCGATGGAACCAGCGGCGAGCCAGCCTACCCTAGACCGCCCTAGGACCCCTCTGGACCTAAGGGACTCACGGCTGCACTCCCATACACGCCGCATCTCAACCCTGATCGCTAGTCTCCCAAATCATCAAACCCAAGACCAATTCATTTCCTCCCGATCAACCGCACTTGGGATTGGTTTCAGCATGTGTTGAACCTTTCCAAGCCTTGTCTCAAACCCACCAGGGTCTGGTCTAAGACTCGGCTAGGTCCTTGCGTTGCTGGCTGACCCCTGCACGTTATTTTTCCCAAGAACCGAGCCCTCCCATTGAAACACTCCTCTCGGCTCTTCAACCTGCAGCCACCAGCAACAATTATAATCCCCAAAACAACTCCTTGTCACCATGTTTTGCCCCTTAACAACCAAAAACCGTAGTCCCTTGCACAACATAAAACAAAACATGAGCATCAAGCAAGAACCGAATTTTATTTCATGTCAAACCCTCCTAAAATGCAAGCATGATGTGGATTGAAGAATTCCAATACAAATATATTAAAATCAGCATATTTATGACGTGTACGAAGAGAAAATGAAAACAAAAGCTTTCCTTGATGAATTCTACGCAAGAACGTCGAAGAACGAGTGCCGGGGGAGCGCCGGAGAATTTTTCTTGAAAGAAAAGTGCTATGGCCGAAGCCCTTCAGCTGTGGGAGGCTGGAAAACCGAGAGGAAAAGTTGCTGAGGGGAGGGTGTCGGTTGTGAGAAGATTAGGTTTAGGTTAAATGAGGTTTAAGTAATANGATTATGTTAATGAGGGTCTTGATGGTTGATCTGACTGGACTGAAGGTGCACATAACCCGAGGACTGACGCTAGTTTTCCGTACTAGTTATGGATTTATGATTTTAAGTTATATTAAAAATATTTTTACAACTATTTATTTATGTTTATGAGAGATTTTTGAGATGTTATAGTATGAGATATACTTTTTAAATAATGTTTTTGGGTTTGGTAAAACGATTAACTATTTTACGATTCAAACTATTTTTCTTTGATTTTTAAATGTTAGTTGGTTGTTTTATTNATAATAAAAATAATTTTCCTGATAATTCCTCGGTCTCCGTTCCTCATTCGAGCGCGAAGTGCATCTAGAAACTCTAATCCATGAATTTTTATAATTTCATGAAATAAATTCTATCATTCAAGAATTATGCACAAAATGCATAAAAATAATTAAATCCATAATTTAAATAAAATCCTAGATTGCATGTATTCAGGTTACGTGAACAAAATTCCTGGACCTTACACTAATTGATCTATTTATATTATCTATCTTCGAACTAAAAGTGTTATATGAAAAACAAGTTTTTTGCTCATTTAGGAGGAAGCCTTTTAACACATACCTTATTATTTTCAATAATATGTATCTTATTGTCCCAAAAAATGTTAAAACTGCATGCTTAAAAATTATAATTATATGTTTAATTTGATTCAGCTGATATTTAAAATTTGTACATTTATGCTTATGATATCAATGATTTGTTCTTTTTTTTTTTTGAATTTATTCTTATATTTATTTGTTCTTAGGTTTATTATTTTAGTTTTCGTGTTTTACATATGAAATAAAAAGTATACCAAATTAAAATTTATTAATAACTAAAAATCATAAATTTATACTATAATTTCAACTATATATATCTATTTGGACTCAAAAAAATCACGAAACTTTTATAATAAAAATATAAACTAAATTTTCTGAAACGATCCGCTACATCGCCTAGTTCCTTTCCCACTTTGCTCTCTGAGCTTGACGACGACGTCGTATTTACTTAAACCCTATGCTAGTCCCCCGGCATTTTCTGAAAAAATTCCCCAAATTCCGCGCAACCACAATATTTTCCGTTCCATGGACGATCAGAAAGAAGATCCTTCTAACAAAAAACCCACCAATTTTCACTTCTACTCCGATAAAATCCCTTTCTGCTCCGATTCTGATGAAGATTCATCCGACGGCGTTGATTTCCTGACGAATTTCAGCTTTAATGACGCATCCTCGAATTACCAAAAAACACCCAGAATTTTCGACCGTTTCTACAATTCATCCTCATCCGATGACGAAGGTGATGTCAGCAGCTCTTCTAATTATCAGCGGAGACTGGATTACATGCTCCAGTTCCTCGACCGGAAACTCTCAACTTCGTACTCTTCTGACCAGCCGTTGCCTGAATTTGTCGGTGCGGGAGGTGATACTGGGATTTTTAAACTCCCTGCGCGAGCACCGGTTCACCCGAATCGACCTCCGAGTCTCGAGATAAGGCCGCATCCCTTGAGAGAAACGCAAGTTGGGAGGTTCTTAAGGAACATTTTATGCGTTAACGACAATGATAATGGGCCGCAGTTGTGGGCAGGGACGGAGTGTGGAGTAAGGGTTTGGGATTTGAATATTGATGATATGTATGGCGGTCAGGCTGAGGATGGGGAATTGGAGGAGGGGGGTACGGTGAGGTATTGGGAGTCGGCACAGGTGGAGTCAGCCACGATGTGCTTGGTGGGTGATGGAGGGAGCAGAGCGTTGTGGACGGGGCACAAGGATGGAAGGATTAGGTGTTGGAAGATGATGGATTTTTTCAGTGAAAATTTTTTCTGTGGGACAGGGAATAATGGCAGTTATAGGAATGGTTTTCAGGAGGTGCTTGCGTGGCAAGCGCATCATGGGCCGGTGCTATCCATTGTTGTGAGTTCTTACGGTAATATTTGCTCTGTCCTAAATTTGGTTTCTGTTGCTTTTCGGTTAGGTTTCTAAGATTCGACACTTAAGATTAGCAGAGAGTTGTGGTGTTTGAATAAGTGGTGAGATTATTTGTGTTCCACTCTTGGGAGCCTTGTTAAAGTGAAGATTTTTTCAGCTTTTAAAATTTACCTCCGTATGGTCTTTTATGTAATCACGTGAACAAAATTATTGTGATTCGGTGGAATTTAACCCTTTGTAGGATTATTTGTTCTGTGGTTTACCTGGCGGTTGGACTAGCATTGACCAGAGAAAAGCAAGTTAGATTAGACTTTGTTTGCACTAAAAATGTGAGAGTGAGGGTGAGTATGTTTAATGATTGATATTAAAATGCTGAAACAACAATCAAATAAAACAAAACGTATTTGTGAAAATGACTAATCTAAGTGCAAGTATGTTTTCTGAATATGAGGAAAACGTATTTGTGAAAATGACTAATCTAAGTGCAAGTATGTTTTCTGAATATGAGGCTTCTTCTTTTTATTTGTTTTTGCTATTAAGCAGTATGCTACTTTTAGGTACTAGTTAAGCTGTGCACAACCATCACTTATTCTGATGTTTGCCTTAGATGTTAAAAAGTACATTGAACAACATGATTTTCTTTCCAATTATGTCTGTACATGACCAATACTAATGTGTGGCGCTGGTTGAGTTGAATATCCCTTCAATGCGGTATTATTGATGAAATCTTCTTCTGTACTGATAAGCAAGATATCTTGTGTCAAACTCAAATAATGGTCAAAATAAGGTGTATGATAGAATTATTGTTTATTCATTCATTTGTGGCAGTAAAATAATTTGGGAATAAAGCTCAAGGCCCTGAACTCTTACTTGAGCAAGATCCCCTGCACGGTCAACCACAATGATCCTCAGGCTTGATAGGTTACACAGACATCCCATTGCTTATCACACAATTTTTGTATGGAAATGGCCTCCTCCAATTCATGCTTAAAATTTTACTGTTTAAGGACCATAAGGGGAAGGCAGTTATGATTTTTATTGATCACAAATTCCCAGTAGTCTGTCCCCTGTTGGTAATTTTATGCAAGCTCTAGCACCAATGTTGATGATGTGAAAAAGAACCTATCTTGCCGAGCTTCTTGTATACGGTTTCTGTCAACTTTAGTTCGCCTCTTCTTTGAGCCTCAGACGAATTTCAAGTTTATTTATTAACTTCTTGTATTTTACCTTCTTAACAAAATCTCTGTACGCTATAGATTGTTGATTTTACTTGTTTACCGGTTCTCACTTTGATTTATTCTTGTTCCTACGCACACACACAGTGTTCAAAAAGGACTGCAAAAACTTATTTATCATGTATTTGAAAAAAAGGCTTTTCTTATAGCCACGATGGGCGTTTGGATGAAAAGTAAACTGCAGGCACGAATGAGGGGCGTGGATATTTTCTACGACAATCTTTGTTCTTATTCTTCTACAAATTGTTGGTCAAACTTCATTTCAACGAGATAAACTGAATTTTTTAGACATTATCGATTGAAAATTCCAATGCTCACGATGTTATGTTGCTGCTTCGTTGTTCATGTGATTACATGTTATAGGTAAAATTTGTACGTGCTTACGTGTATCTCCTTGTTTTTTTCTTCTTCACGAGTACATTTTTCAATATGTTCAAGACATTTTTTTAAAGACTCTACACTGATTTTACTCAAGACTTTAAAGAACTTATGGGGAATATTTTTAACAATGGTAAACATTTTCCAGTTGTCTTAAAAACATTTTTTTTTTCCTTTTTCTCACATTTTTTCCTATGAAACAGGAGATATATGGTCAGGATCTGAGGGTGGTGCTATCAAGATCTGGCCTTGGGAAGCTGTTGAGAAGTCCCTTTCTCTAACAATTGGAGAAAGGAACATGGCTGCTTTATTGATAGAAAGATCTTACATTGACCTGAGAAGCCAAGTTACCCTGAATGGAGCCTACAGTAACGTTTTTACTTCAGAAGTCAAGTATATGCTATCTGATCATTCTGGAGCCAAGGTGTGGAGTGCAGGTTTTCAGTCATTTGCATTGTGGTAAATCATCAGTAAATTGATCCTTTATATAGTATCCAGTTTTATTATTATGCATATAGTTGAACCTTACTTTATCAAAAAGTCACCGATTTATGCTCTTATCTTTCATTTTTCATTGCTTATTTGTTGGATTTTTGCCTAAGGGTACTTTTTCTTACCTTTTGAAAATTTAAAATCAAAGCTTTTATAGCTTTAAGCTTTTTAAATCTCTGATGACGGTTGGCATCTGATAATATTCTGAATTTCTGATGGGCGCAATCTTTTAATCTGGTTCTACGGTTTTAAGGAGTGAAGGACAGCTTCAAAAAGAAAAAAAGAAAAAAAATTAAGGCTAATACTTTCTTTTTTTTTTTGATAGGAAACATAATTAAGGCTAATACTTTCACTTTGCTGGTTTCTCTCTGGTTTCTGTTTTTGTTCTTGTTGCTTTTAATATTCTCTTTTAGAAGGTTTTGATTATTCCCCACTATACAGGGATGCTTTTACCAGGGAATTACTTTATATAGTTATTATGCATCTAGTTGAACCTTATTTTATAAAAAAACACCGAGTTATGCTCTTATCTGTCATTTGTCATTGCTTATTGGTAGGATTTTTGCCAGAGGGCACTTTTTCTTCGTTATGAAAATTTAAAATCAATGCTTTTATAGCTTTACGCTTTTCAAATCTCTGAAAACGGTTGGTTGGCATCTGATAATATTCTGAATTTCTCATGGGCGCAATGTTTTAATCTGGTTCTACTGTTTTAAGGAGTGAAGGACAGCTTCAAAAAGAAAAAAAAGAAGGCTAATTCTTTCACTTTGCTGGTTTCTCTCTGGTTTCTGTTTTTGTTCTGGTTGCTTTTAGAATTTTCTTTTAGAAGGTTTTGATTAATCTCCACTATGCAGGGATGCTTGTACCAGGGAATTACTTAAAGTTTTTAACATTGATGGTCAGATCGAGAACATGTCACCTGATGCTTTATTGGAGGATGAGATGAAGATGAAGTCCCTATCTGGTTCAAAGGAAAAGGCACAAAATTCTTTTAATTTTTTCCAGCGTTCTTGCAATGCTATACTAGGAGCGGCAGATGCTGTTCGTCGAGCTGCAGTTAAAGGATCTTTTGGAGAGGATAATAGGCGGACCGAAGCATTGGTCTCAACTGTTGATGGAATGGTTTGGACTGGATGTGCAAATGGGTTACTTGTGCAATGGGATCGGAATGGCAATCGATTGCATGAATTTCAGTATCATTCTTTTGCAGTTCAATGTTTCTGTACAATAGGTGAACGGATATGGGTAGGTTACATTAGTGGCACAGTGCAGGTTTTGGATCTCAATGGTGATTTGCTTGGAGAATGGGTAGCTCACAGTAGTCCGGTGATAGATTTAGCTGTCGGAGGTGGTTATGTTTTTACCTTGGCTAATCATGGTGGCATCCGTGGGTGGAATATTACATCTCCTGGACCACTTGATAATTTATTCCGTACAGAGTTGGCTGGGAAGGAATTTTTGTACACAAAGCTAGAGAATCTTAAAATATTGGCTGGAACATGGAATGTTGCACAAGGGCGGGCAACTCCAGACTCCCTTATATCGTGGCTAGGTTCTGCTGCAACAGACATTGGTATTATTGTTGCTGGGTTGCAGGAGGTGGAAATGGGTGCTGGTTTCCTAGCCATGTCTGCCGCCAAAGAAACTGTATATAACATTTTCTTTCCTCCTTATTTTGTTCAATTTCTCTAACCTACAGCATTTGGAAAATGCAATAGCTGGAAGGTTTATTTGGTAAAGATGGTTGATATACAATTTGTTTGAGAATCCGATATCAAAAATCATTTGAAGCTAAATACAGTTGTTTCTGAAACAGGTGAAATGGGTTTGTTGTGCCTGCTAGAGAAATTTTGTCTGACACTCAAATACTCCATGGGTCCAAATAGTTCTCTTAAGTTTCATTAAAGATTTGTGGATAGACCAGGAAATAATGATAAAATCAAGAGATACTTTTCCAAACAATTTAATTAGTTGAATCTTTCGACTTGTAAAGGGTCTTCTCATACTACAGTCAAGTCTTGTAGTTCCATTATTGTTATAAATATATGTTTTGTCGTCCAATTGGAGCCGTTCAAATTTTTAACATAACTTGCTCACGTTGCAGTGATTGAGTTTAGCCTTAGCATCTGTTAAAAAACTTTTGAAACTAAAGTAATTAAATCCAATACTTCTCTATTTTGTTAGATTTTACGTATTGCACTTCTTCTTTCTTTGAGTGCTTCATATTGTCTGAAATTCAAGACAGGATTTTCCTGATTAAAGTTGGTTGAATTATCCATGGTTCATTATTTTTAGTTAATCCATTTTACATATCTAAGATGAAGCTAACACTTATTAGTTTGTCAGTATCTGTTGGTTCATTCTTATTTTCTTTTCTAAACCATCAGTTCAATTTTATCAGATTAATTACATGCATGCACTTGCAACCCGTGCAGATGGGTCTTGAGGGTAGTTCCGCGGGACAATGGTGGCTAGATATGATTGGAAAAATATTGGATGAGGGATCCACCTTTTCAAGGGTTGGCTCTAGGCAGTTGGCAGGTTTGCTCATTTCTGTATGGTGAGTATTATGTTAGTACTTTTGTGACTGTTATTTGATGCACATACTTCTCTTCTCCTGTTAAACTTTATGATTGGTTTTACTTTTGGTTGATGGTGATTCAGAAACACTTTCTAATGCATTGTCTGAAATATGCCGTAGGGTTAGAAACAATATTCGAGGGCATCTTGGGGATGTTGATGTTGCAGCAGTTCCTTGTGGATTGGGACGAGCTATTGGAAATAAGGTATTGTTTGTTACTTTGATTGTCTACTAGAACGTAATGTGAACATGTATTTTATTTTAGTTTCTTATAAGTTTTTCTATTTTGATAGATTAAATTGCAATATAATTGTTCTAGAATAAAAATCGCTCTCCGCTTTAGTGTTAAGTGAGAGTGAAAAAAGAATGCAGATATAATGGGTTCCCACTGACAAAATGATTCAAGGGCTGATACATTTATGATTTAACTCTGCATGCTTTGGATAGAGTAAAATCAAATTGATGAAAGCTCTCGAATAATTTTACAGCCAAGCACGCCCACTTCTTCCAAATTTGTAGCTATTTTTCCTCTTTATGGAACATTCTAAAAGCATTCCCTTTCGACAGCAAATATTCCATAAGCACCTTAACTACTTAAAAGTGATGATATGGAATCTCCAGCTGACAACCACCAAATTAGAAGCAAAAAGGTTAATATATACACAACTTTCGTTTTCCAACTTCTCATCTATAACTCCCATGCCTTTTAAAAACTGGTTGAGTGTGAAGGGATGAATCTTGTTGTTTTTGTTCTAACCAATTATTTTATCTTAATTATATCTATTTTATTAAAAAACTTTCTTTGAAGTGTTCGAATTTGACATTGTAGGATGTCTTTAATAAGTCTGACAATCACACTACTCACTGCCTCACTCACATGACAGAAGGACACTGTGTGAAACAAATGAATCATGCAATAACTGTAGATTTTCTCCCCAAATATTATCGATGATCAAATGGAAAGAACACAATCCATTTGAGAGGAATCTTGGATTTGTTGAGAATTATACAAAAAAATCTTTACATGTAGAGACAGGGTTTGCAGAGCTTAAGCAGACAGCCCCAATTAAAAATCAAAAAGTAAAATAAACTTGAAAGATGATGAAATAGCTCTCAAAGATGATGTAGTTTAGGAAATAATTGGCAAATAGGGAAATAGATTGATTGTAAAATTTTACCTGGTGAAATAGTACATTATAAAAAATTCAGTCATATTATTGTGTTTAATGAGGTGAAGTATGATCGTATCACTTTGATTCTGAACAATTATCGACATATGCCTCTATTTTACTGTTGATTTATTAATCAGAAACAAGTTATTCGTAGTGTTCAGGTGATGCTTGTGGATTATTTTTCATTTTATCGAGATTAATATATCCTTATATCTTGTGAGTCTCCATAATGTCATTATTTTAGACTTGTAAACTCGAGAATATTGAAGGTGTACCATTTTGGTTGAGATGCCTGCAAGTTCTTAATGGAATGGGTGTAGACTTAGTATTACTTTGTATATTCCTCTCTATTGTTACGATAGCATTTTATTATCTTTGTTATTAATTTAAAGCTCTCTTGTCAGGGAGCTGTTGGGCTTAGGATGAGAGTGTATGGTCGAGTCATGTGCTTTGTGAATTGTCATTTCGCTGCACATTTAGAAGCTGTCAGTCGCCGAAATGCTGATTTCGATCATGTATATCGAACAATGGTTTTTAGCCGGCCATCTAATCTTTTAAATACTGCTTCTGGTATGTTGCTGTATTTTTATTGCTGTTATTTTTTGTACATGTCAACTGTTTGCTATTGCCATTTATCCTTCCTGTTTCAGCTGTCGTTTCATCCGCTGTTCAAATACTTCGGGTGACAAATGTATGTACATACTCTGGTTAATACTGCTACTATTTTTGTTGACTGTTTTTGGTTTCATTTTCGCTTTATGTAAGAAAGCCCTCATGTTTCAATTGATAAGAAATTTTAATCGCTTATGCTTGTGCAGGCTATGGGTATTAACCCTGTGGAAGGGATGCCTGAGCTTTCTGAGGCTGACATGGTTGTATTTCTTGGAGATTTCAACTATCGGCTTGGTGGCATATCTGACGACGAAGCAAGAGATTTTGTTTCTCAAAGATGCTTTGACTGGCTTAAAGAAAGGGATCAGTTGCGAGAAGAAATGGAAGCAGGAAATGTCTTTCAAGGAATGCGGGAAGGTTATATCGGATTTCCTCCATCTTATAAATTCGAGAAGCACCAATCAGGTTTGGCAGGTATCATGATGAAATATTTGTTGTGCCTTATTCACAATCTCATGGTGGAGGTTATTATTCCTTGGATATTTGTATTCGAACTTAACTGAAATCCAAAACTTTTGTATTTCGGTATCTATGGATGGCCTTGATATGATAGAATTATATGATAGAAATATTTGTTGTGCCTTATTCACAATCTCATGGTGGAGGTTATTATTCCTTGGATATTTGTATTCGAACTTAACTGAAATCCAAAACTTTTGTATTTCGGTATCTATGGATGGCCTTGATATGATAGAATTATATTTATTATTATGTTCAAAACTATTTTTGTTAGAGATTTAGTCACGGTTTGTTTGTGCTTTTTAAGGATACGATTCTGGGGAGAAGAAACGAATACCTGCCTGGTGTGACAGAATTCTGTATCGTGATAACCGGTCAGCTTTGGCATCTACCTGCAGCTTAGACTGCCCTGTTGTCTCCTCTATAGTACAGTAAGTTTCCTGGGTAGCACTTCTATTATTTTTATCATGCTAGAACATATCTAAGGTTGTAAATGGCGGGATGTGGTGGCAGGTCACCCGCCTCGACGGTTGAATTTTTTAAAGTAATTTTTTATAGATAATCATATACAATCATGCAATATAATCACAAATAGTCATCATTTTTTATGTAAGATGTGTAATTAAATAATGTTTAAGTACAAATAAACTTCATACAATATAATATCATCTAGATAATGTGCAAATAAAGATATAAATGCAAATTAACAAGATAATTAATAAAGATTCATCATCATATTAATAATATTATGCTAACAAAGTAATATAATTACTCTTACCAAAAAACTAAGTTTAAATTTCAAAGTTTCAATACATTATTTATCATTAAAACAAATACTAGACTAAACATAATTAATCTTCATACAATATAATGGTTGGGACTTGAGAGTTGCGAGTGAAAACCAAAAGTAAAAAAAAGAAAGTGGAGTGTGCAGGGTTTTGAGGTTTAAAATTAGTTGACTTTGACTAGGTTTTTAAAATTTGTTGACTACAACTTAAAAATCTTGACTGTCTGTCTCGCCCGCCGCCTCACCACTTCGACCTGCCTCTCCAACGTCGTATAGCCTGGGCCGCTTAAAACACCCGCCTCATGCTTAGGCAGTGCGGTCAAGGGCCGCGGTGCCTAGGCAGCCGTCTCGACCGTCATTTAGAATACTGAATATATCTATATTCTATATTTTAAATTCTAAATATATATAAAGAGTTTTTGTTACATTTGGAAAGTTCTCGCAAAAAAAATTGCTATAAAAGGAAATATGTATTATCATTAATGTATTCACCCACCGTATTAAATATTTGAAAAATGTGAAATCTTTTAAATTTCTTTTTAAAATTCAAATTTAAGTTTGATGTCCTTTAAAAATATAAATTACATTTAAGTGTTTACATTGATTATATCATTTTATTTAGTTTTGGTTATGATTTTGAGTTTAATGTTACTTTTATGTTTAGTTATTGATACTCTATCATATTAAATATAGTATAACTTTTTTTTATATAATATTATGTTTTCCAACTTCTTGAATTTTGGTATATTGATCGTTCGTAAATTGTTATTATTATTATTATAATCTATCTTAATTAGAATTTCAATAGAAATATTTTTTTTTAAAAATAATTAAAATTTTAATCAAAATTTATTAATGTAATAAATGATAAAAATTTTGATTTTTAGAAAAATATTTATTGTTTAAAATTTTGATAGAAAAAATAATATAATATTTTTTAGATATAATTTTCTATTTTTATTAGTAACAGTTCCACTCATGACTCAACTAAGATAAAGAAATCAATTTAACGAAAGATCCTTATCCTCATTTAAACTTTATTTCAAATGATATAAACATTTTTCATATAATAATTTTGTATACTAATATTTATAACAATAATTTTAATAAATTTTCAAACGTTAATACTTAGTAATTTTAATAATTAAGTACATACAATAACACTCCGTGCGATGCGGGTGAAATATTAGTATTGTTAGCTATGAAGTTCGTATGCAAGGCTGGAATTCTACGTGCAATGATTGTTTTGTTTTGCCCCCATGAACGATCATATTTGTGCCTGATGTTTTAGCACTTGGTCTCTTGGTTAGGCAATTGATTATGATTCTACTTCTA
The DNA here is from genome assembly GCF_012295235.1 of Primulina huaijiensis. Classification (NCBI taxonomy): domain Eukaryota; kingdom Viridiplantae; phylum Streptophyta; class Magnoliopsida; order Lamiales; family Gesneriaceae; genus Primulina; species Primulina huaijiensis. Next base: position 14,474,663 of record NC_133313.1, read on the forward strand.
TTTTTATCATTGACTAATCTCCTGCTTGATTTGATTTTTTTTTTCAGTTAGTTCTGTTCTTTTAGGTGTCAACACATATTAGTTGAATTCCGTTCTCAAATGATGGTGAACTCATTAAATTTTGTACATACTTGGACAAAGTAAATTGCTGTCTCTGTTATCATATGGACAATTATCAGTTCCTCCCTTGCTTCTTTAGTTCCTTTTGAATGGACGATCTTCTTGAACTTTTTGTTTCTAATAATGGCAGGGGTGCTTCTGAAAGAAATATTTGATCTTTGATGATTACCTCGTTTTTCCCCTTTCTGATCATCATATGTTACTTGTGTGAATGTATTCTCAGATATTCAGCATCTTTTAGACTTCTTTTCTCCTTTTTTCTAAGGCTAGACCTCTTGGACAGGTATGAAGCTTGCATGGATGTGACTGATAGTGATCACAAACCTGTCCGTTGCATTCTAAGTGTGGAGGTCGCCCGAGTTGACGAATTGGTAAGAAGACAAGTGTTCGGAGAAATCATCAGATCAAATGAGAAAATCAAACGTTTTCTTGAAGAGATGTCCAAAGTTCCAGAAGCAATCGTCAGTACTAACAACATAATACTTCAGAATCAAGATCCATCCATATTGCGGATCACAAATAAATCCAAGAAAAACAGAGCTCTATTCGAAATATGTTGCGAAGGTCTGGCTACCATTAAGGAGGATGGGCAAGCATCCAATCATTGTCCAAGAGGTGGTTTTGGATTCCCACAATGGCTACAGGTAACTTTATTATTTTTTTCGTTTGTGTTCTGTTATGACATCATCTAGTTACCTGTAATTTTTGGTTATTATTTTGGTGTTTGTGCTCTGTTATGACATCAGCTGGTTACCCGTAATTTTGTGTTTATTATTTTAGTTGATTTGGCTATGATACTTTAACATGAATAAAAAGTATGCACCCCCTTTCAGTTATGCCATCCTCAGCTTTTTATAGAATTGAGTTGGTTAGAGTGCGATCATCTCAAGATTATGCTTGTAATTGCAAAAATTTCCTACTTGTTGGGAAGAATGCAAATTTTTTTTAAAAGAAGTTTTTTTTTTACTTTTTCTTCTTTCTTTCATATACTTTTCTTTCATTTTGTCTTCCGAAACATCTAAGATATTAGTTATGATGAAGCCCATAGTAAATGTATAAATTAATGTAATAGATATTGTTTCGTCTTAATCCAGTACTTAATGAGCTTGTTTAATGTTGCCATGAAACCATCTCCCACATTGTGAAAGAATGGTACATTCAGTGGAAGTTCGTCTAATTTTTTAGCGCAAATGCTTAAATCACACACCTTTAGAAGTTATTGAGTTGCCACATGATTTTCTTGGCACTTTATTTTGTGAAATGTAATGTAATGGTTCCAAACTGTAACAGGTCAATCCAGCAGCAGGAATCATTGAACCGGATCATATTGCTGAAATATCTATCCGACATGAAGAATATCAAACATTGGAAGAGTTTGTTGATGGTGTCTCAAGAAGCTGTTGGTGCGAAGATGCCAGGGACAAGGAAGTTATGTTACTGGTTAAAATGCTGGGGAGCTGCACAACAGAGATAAAACGCCACCGAGTACGTCTGCGCTACAGCATTACTGGAAAAATCACACACATGAATTCGACCTCTGACAACTCTAATCCATTCCAATCGAATCTTCTACACCGCTCTGATTTTCAAAAAATAAGTGGTTTCTGCGATATAGTTGACCATCTTCGAAATCTGCACAGTCCTTGATGCTGGTATATGAATCTCCGGAGACAGATATGCGTAATCTCCCCAGAACCTGAGTAGTTATATATGTAGACTACCAATTTATCCTTGGAACCTGAATATACCCCGAAATTTAATTACAGTTACATGATTGTTCTGTTAGCTGCCTTGATTCTCAGAAGCACCAACTTTTAGTTCTGGCCTGAGATTTCGGTCATTGGATACACTGGAATTGGTCCCTCCAGTTAGCTGTGCAAGAACGACCAGGTAGCATTCAATCCAAAACATCTTCTTTTTACCCAGCAGAGGAGGTTTCTTTTTTCTTTTTTTCCCCTAATACAAATATGAACATTTTGCGTTGGGTTTGAATTTGGTGTTCTCCCGGTTTCTTGTATATCTGGAGTCGTTTTTTGGGGGGTAAGTTTGTACAGTACTTGTAGATAATAATTTTATAATAGAAAGTGATGTGAAGGGAAGAGAAGTGTTTTAGTTTTCTCTGCTCGTGTAACTGTTGGTGGCAACTTTCCCCAACACCAGTTGTTCCTGTTGGTTTGTTCCCGTTTGAGGCTCTGCCGCTGTGTCGAACATTTTTTTTAAATGAAGTACGATGACCGTTGAAGAGTTGATATATCTGGTAACCGGATCAATCTCGCCGTGGTGCTTCTGTAATTGAATTATGTTATCAACCTATTAGAGGCTTTATTTGATTTATTTGTTATGAAATGATCAAGTTGTTGATTCTTTGCCATTTATCATCTACTTTTGGAAGTTGTAATCGATTTAACCTATAAAAATTTTATTTGCACTTGTACGTTTCAAAACTACTCGACCCATTTAAGATTAATTCCAGTATTCTACAGACAAGTCCATGTGATGTGTCATATGTATTCATATGTATAAGTGATAAAGTTCGATGTAATGATTGTGGAAACTGTCATTTTTAGAAATAGTTATTGTTCTGTAGTAATAGAAGTGATACTGTGATATTTAGGAATTTTTTACAGTTGAACATTATATTTCAACTTTTTTAAAATCGAAGTAAACACATTATTATTTATAATGTATTTTTGAACATATTAATTCACTAATCATTAATTTATATCATCATTCACTTTAAACGGTACTTACATTTTTCTGTTTGAAAGATAAAAGGGATTACTTGGTATAGAAATAGAAGTGATTGTGTAATCAAATAAAAAATATATGTAGTATAGAAATAGAAGTGATTATATAATCAAATAAAAACTTAATCTTTGTTAATAAAGGTAATGGAATTGGTGGTTTAAACTTATTAATGTTTTAAGTATATAACATCATTAAAAACAATAATAGAACCAACACAAAATTGTGCGGAACATTCGACAAGGCAGAAGCACTTAAACCAGTACAGATCCAAATAGGGGTCAATAAAAAATCTCATTCGAAATTGCATTGCTGTTTGAATTTTTTTATTTGGTGAGAGAGAGTAAACTTATTAATGTATTAATTAAGTTAGGTGAATCTAATTTTTATGATTTTTTAAAAATATTATTGGTCATCTTCGTTGGTTGTCATTCATTCCGTCATTCATTTGAAGATCCCGATGTTTCTTTGATCCCTTAAAAAAAACCAAAGAAAATATTGAAGTAAATATCATTTGAAAAGTGTAAGTATAATTTTATAAAGTATGTGTTATTTATACACAATTTTTTATAATGATCTCTTTATTGTTTTACTATGAAAATAGAAATGTTCTTTAACAATTGTTGGGCTGGATTCAAGGGTCTAGGTCGAGTTTTTGGAATTGAGTTTCATTATTGTTATGGGTTTTGGTCTAGTTATGTGGCGTCCAAAACCTCGCCACGTAATCATACAATATGTGAGGACATATGCATAAAAAATTTCTTTTCAACGACGTAATAATATAATGCATATACGACAAAATAGTGCAATCATCACACTAACTACATCAGTGTAGCAGAAACAGTATAATAAATACATACACACAACTCAAATAAGACAATAAACTATACTATCTCTATCTACAATCAAATACAGGACTGTTTGACTAGACACACATAGTCCTTCACATCTATCCTGTCCCATGACATAGTCCTGTAATATGTCAAACAGAAACAACCCCCAAAGGTTGAGCATATACAACAATCGTCATTTTAATACATAACAGTTATATTAACAACAGCATAAAATATAACTGAAATCATAACAGAAATACCCTTTGCTGTTTTTGGACAATCAAACCATCAACGACATCACTCCCATACTACTGCAACAACAACATCAACAATACGTCGCACCCCGGGGTAAGCATATACTACAATCGTCATTTTAATACATAACAGTTATATTAACAACATAAAATATAAATGAAATCATAACAGAAATACCCTTTGCTGTTTCTGGACAATCAAACCATCAACGACATCACTCCCATACTACTGCAACAACATCAACAATACGTCGCACCCCTACTCCGGCGACGGCAATATCGTCGAACGAACAACATCAACGATACGTCGCACCCCTACTCCCGCGACTGCAATATCGTCGAACGAAGAACATCAACAATACGTCTCCCAACAACGATAGCCAACAACATCAACCAATAATAAACAACAACAAATATAATATTAAATCACCAAATTCCAGTGATTTACCATCGTTAAACACAATAGTATTTATCAATACTAAAAAATAACAACATATGCTCGAACGTGAACACATACCTGAAAATTAAGTATATATATAAAATCTGGCTATTTCTTTGATCCTGAGGCTTGTGATGTATCTAATAATTCAACAAAAATTATGATATCATTGTCACCGTATCGACACAATCATAACAACATCTTTATATAACATCAAATGGCCCAACAACAATCAATTCAATAATAATATAAAACTCGATTATACATCGCCATCGTTCAATAATTAATATTTCGGTGTATTTAGTTATCAATACTAACATCAAATACACCATAATAAATTAACTTCAAATAATAGGCTATTTTATAACATCCGTTAAACTACGAAAACTTTATATCAACATGTAACTTATACTTCGTAGACTCCGAATATATAATCAGAATTAATAACAACTAACAAACAACGCTCCAATCTCAATCCAACGATTAAAATCCCTAATTATAAGAAATTAGGAATAATTCAAAATAATATCACTATATTTTTCTCTACTTCATTAAAATCATACACTACTCAAAAATCTTCAATTTCTGTATGATTTAACAATTTATCAGGTTTATTCCACAAACCGACGAATTTCAAACATCACCAAAACTATAAAATTTATACATTAATTAGAAGAACTTGTATCAATGACTCCAGTACTGAATTCGGTTCGTCGATTGGATACACCGACAAGTCGCAAGATCGAAAAGAAAAATAAAAAACCCTCTTTCTCTTTTCTCTCACCCCTCTTCTGTAACTTATATTCCACGTAACTTTCAATTTTTTTATATTATATTATATTAATAATATAATATATAATATTTAATAATTTAGTACCGGTATATCTCTTTGGATCCGTCAAACGATAAAATTTTTCAAAACTCAAAATATAAAAATTCTATATCTTTGAGTTTTCTACGTTATATCCAAATTTCAAATCATTTGGAGTTTATATGACCAAGATATTTCATATTTCATTATTTAAAAATCGTTAATTATTTAGTAATCTCACATTACTAAATTAACAATTGTGATATTTACTTCAAGAATTACATTTCTACCCCCTTAAATGAATTTCGACCCCGAAATTAATCAACAACAGTAATAACATGCAGAAATAAAGATATGTCATACCATCAGAATAAGTAGGGGTAAAGCTCCCTCATATGCCGCTCTCTCCCCCAAGTAGCCTCTTCGACACCTCTATGCTCCCACTGAACCTTCACCATCGGTATAAGCTTCATACGAAGCTTCCGTTCAGATCGATCCAAAATACAAACTAGTCACTTAACATAAGACACATCAGGATCTAACTGAACCTCAAAAATATCCAACACATGTTAAGGATCTGGCTAATATTTCCGCAACATCGACACATGAAATACACCATGAATACCAGATAAAGATTGAGGTAGAGCCAATCGATAAGACAAAGTGCATATCCGCTGCAATATCTCATACGGGCCAATATTTCTCGGTGCCAAATTTTATTTCATACCAAATCGGACTATGCCACTTAAAGGAGAAAATTTCAAAAATAATCGATCGCCCTGCTGAAACTCTAAGGGTCTTATTCTTTTGTTTGCATAGGCGGTCTGTCGATCTTGAGCTGCTTTCAACCGCTGCTGTATCAACTTTACTTTCTGTTCCATCTCCTAAATCATCTCAGGACCTGTAATTGCAGCTCAATCAACATCATCCCAGTATAACGGAGATCTACAACATCTCCCATACAATGCCTCAAATGGAGCCATCTGAATACTAATCTGATAACTATAATTATATGCAAACTCCACCAATGGAATAGATGACTACCAAACAGATTTAAAATCCATAACATAAGCACGCAACTTATCCTCCAGCGTCTAAATAGTACGCTCAGTCTGACCATCTGTCTGGAGATGATAAGCTGTACTCAATCTCAACTTTGTTCCCATCGCAGTCGGCAATCCTTCCCAAAAATGAGAAGTAAATCAAGAATCTCTATCAGAAATAATAAACACTGGAATCCTATGCAACCGTACAATCTCTCGTATATAGAACTGTGCCATCGTCAAATACGTACTATTCATGTTATAGGGTATAAAATGTGCAACTTTCGTTAATCGATCAACAATCACCTAAATAGCATCAATAGTTCTAGTGATTCTTGGTAAATGAGTAAAAAAATCCATCGATATGTGCTCCCATTTCCAAGTCGGTACTTCTAAACTCCTCAATTCACCTCCTGGCTTTCTCCACTCAGCTTTGATCTGTTGACAATTGAGAAATCGATTTACAAAATCAATCACATCACGTTTCATTCCTTTCCACCAAAACTGAGAGCGTAGATCCTTATACATCTTCTTGCCACCAGGGTGGATAGAATACTGACTACAATGTGCACGTCGCAACAGGCCTTTGCGCGATCAGATGTATCAGGAACTACACATCTATCATTCATCCTCAAACTGCCATCATCAGCCACCCTAAAATGAGTATCTTGTTTCCGAGAAATGAACTCCTTCAATTGCTGAACTCTCTCATCTGTCATCTGTGCTTCACGAATACAACCATATATATCAGGTTCAGCTAATAAGATAGATACCTGGATAGGAGTTGTCGAGATATCAAAATCATATCTCAAGAAACAACAAGACATCATCATAGCTGATAAACAACTCACATCCTCTGCAGTACAACTAACTTTATGACTCAATGCATTAGAAGTAAAATTAGCTCGACCAGGATGATATTCAATTTCATAGTCCTAATCCTTCAGCAAATCTAACCATCGTCTCTGTCTCATATTCAACTTTGTCTGGGTAAACAAAAATCTCAAACTTTTATGATCCGTATAAATCGTAAACGAGGTACCATACAAATAATGTTGCCATATCTTCAAGGCAAAGATAATGGCTGCCAATTCCAAATCATGCACATGGTCCCTTGTTTCGTGTGGTTTCAGCTGTCTTGAGGCATGTGCCACAACATGTCGATTCTGCATCAAAATACATCCCAAACCATGTAGTGATGCATCAGTATAAACAACAAACCTCTCGTTTTCTGTAGGGATTGAAAACACCGGTGTGGTTGTTAGTCGGTGCTTTAACTCCTGAAAACTCCTCTCACATGCTTCAGACCACTGAAATCGCACACTTTTTTAGTCAACTTGTCAAAAGTCTAGCAATCTTTGAAAATCCCTTGATAAATCGATGATAATAACCTGCTAAACACAAGAAACTGCGGATCTCTGGTATAGATGTAGGTGCAGACCACTATAACACGGCTTCGAGCTTCGTTGGATCAACAGAAATCCCATCTCTCGATATAACATGACCCAAGAAGACTACTCGATCCAACCAAAACTCACACTTACTGAGTTTGGCATATAACTGTCTATCTTGCAGTACCTGTAATACTGAACGCTAGTGCCCTGCATGCTCAGCCTTACTCCTGGAATATATCAATATATCATCAATAAACACAATAACAAACTGATCGAGATAAGACTGAAATACCCTATTCATCAACTAACAAACACAGCTGGAGCATTCGTCAACCCAAATGGCATAACTAAAAACTCATAATGCTCATATCTGGTCCTGAATGCTGTCTTATGGATATCCTCCTCTCTAACTCGCATTTGATGATATCCTGACCTCAAATCAATCTTTGAATATACTGAAGTTCCCTGCAACTGATCGAAAAAATCATCAGTACGAGGGAAGGGATATTTATTCTTAATTGTTACCTTATTCATTTGTCGATAGTCAATATAAAGCCGCATCGTTCTATCTTTCTTTTCACAAATAGGACCGGTGCACCTCAAGGCGATACACTAGGACGAATGTATCCCTTGTCCAGCAAGTCCTGCAACCGGGCTTTCAAATCTCTCAACTCTGTTGGTGCCATTCTGTAAGGAGCACGAGAAATAGGGGAAGTACCTGGCATCAACTCAATCCCAAACTCCACCTCACGGGCTAGTGGGAAGCCTGGAATCTCATCAGGAAATACATAGGCAAACTCAACAACTATATGTATCTCCTCTATTCTCACCTCCTTCTTCTTCTCTGTCACATCTATAACATAAATAAGATAACCCTCATGTCCATGCTCCAATAATCGGGACATTCGGATAGCAGTTACCAATGGAACACGGGGATGAGAACCTTTCCCATAAAAAGTCCAACGCTCTTTTTGATCTGTGTAAAAATATACCACCCACCGATAACAATCAAGAGTCGCACAATATCTCCTCAGCACATTAATTCCCACAATACAATCAAAATCAGTCATCTCCAAAATAATCATATCGAATCTCAGCTCGTAGCCCTCATAAGAAATAATACCATCTGATATCATAGATACAACTGATATATCGAATCATGAGGGTGTCGAAACAGAAAGAAGCATAGCCAATGGAGTCGAGCGCATATGATTCTCAACCACAAACCTCTTCGATATAAATGTATGTGAGGTAGCTGTATCAACAAGAATATTAGCAGGATAAGAACATAAATAACACTTACCCGCTATCATCTCCTCTCGTGCCTCCTCTGCCTGCTCTCGTGTCAAAGCATACACATGTGCCTGAGGCAGACCAGCTCCCTGCATACGTGGCTATCCTCCAGAAGGTGGTGGTATAAACTGCTGAGGCTGTTGTCCTCCTCTATCTGAGGATCCACCTCTATAAATCCTGGGCTATCGCTGTCCCTCACGACTAGGACAATGTCTGGCCATATGGCCCAGACAACCACATTCAAAATAGGTGATCTCGGTCTGTGTACGCTGTTTGATCAGATGAGGTCCCCCACAGCGAAAACTTCTCAGTTCTCTAGACTCTCCTCTATGTCCCTGAATAGACTGAGAACTACTCCCACGACTCACAATACGTTGTGAATCAAATCGGTGCTTCCCAGATGAGGATGGAGAAGAAGATGAACCCTTCTGATATTTAAAAGACTGTCCCTGTGGTCTCAATGACTCCCTAGTCGGATTTGATAATCGTCTCTGAGCCCCATACTCATGCATAACCAACTCAGCCATCTCAGCCCTCATCACTGCATCCTCAAATGATACCGGGTTATTTGATTGCACACGATCAATTAACTCTAACTTCAACCCTCTCAAGAAATGCCTCATCTTAGCATGAACATTCGTAGCAACATGTGGCACATATTTCAATAAAGCAGAATATCGAGTCTCTTACTCAGCAACAGACATACTTCTCTTTCTCAAATCCTCAAATTCTCATTCTTTCTTTTGTCTGGCTGCTATAGAAAAATACTTATCAAGAAAACGAGACCAAAACACATCCCAATCAACAGTACGGCCCTGGGCTCTCAATCTGGTCTCAGTCGTCTGCTACCACAATAGTACATTCCTCGAAAGCTAAAATGTAGCCAATCGTAACCAAGCAGACCTAGCACACGGAGCAGTCACAAATATATGTTCTATCCTCTCAATCCACTCCTCTGCTCGCTCACCAATCTCAGAGTTATCAAATCTCGACGGAAGATAACTATTAAACTGTGCCAAAGTCAACTCACAAGTAAAGGCTGATCTGCAGGTGCCTGTCCAATAGAAAGAGGTGGCAATGGATTCATATGCCCAAACCCACTATCATCCTCTTCCGTTTCCTCGTGTGGATGTACCTGTTCTCTAGCTGCCATCACTGGAAATAAAATTGTTAATCATAACATTTAACAATTACAATCCTGTAATCATCATCACACCTTTCGCATGAAAGCACACACAGCTAAAGAACAATCAATCATACAAACAAATCTTCAAGAACAAATCAAATGCACATACACATGCAAATAATATCGCCATCCAAATACCTCATCACAAACCCAACTCCTAACCATCCCAGACATATAACATATGATCTGATACCACCCATGTGTGGCGCCCCAAACCTCGCCACGTAATCAAACAATATATGACATCATATGTATAAAAATTTTCTTTTCAACGACTTAATAATATAATGTATATACGATAAAATAGTGCAATGATCACACTATCTACATCAGTGTAGCAGAAACATTATAATAAATAGATACACACAACTCAAATAAGACAATAAACTTACTGTCTATATCTACTATCAACTACAGGGCTGTTTGACTAGACGCACCTAGTCTTTCACGTCTATCCTGTCTCACGGCATAGTCCTATAACATGTCCAACAGAAACAGCCCCCAAAAGGTGAGCATATACAACAATCGTTATCGTAATACATAACAGTTATATTAACAACAACATAAAATATAACTGAAATCATAACAGAAATACCTCATTTGCTGTTTCTAGACAATCAAACCATCAACGACATCACTCCCATACTACTGCAACAACAACATCAACGACACGTCGCACCCCTACTCCGGCAACAACAATATCATCTAACGAACAACATCAACGATACATCGAACCCCTACTCCGGAGACAGCAATATCGTCGAACGAACAACACCAACGATACGTCGCACCCCTACTCCGACGAAAGCAATATCGTCGAACGAACAACGTCAACGATACGTCTCCCAACAACGATAGCCAACAACATCAACAATAATAAACAACAACAAATATAATATTAAATCAATTCCAGTGATTTACCATCGTTCAACACAATAGTATTTATCAATACTAAACAATAACAACATATGCTCGTACGTCAACACGTACCTGATAATCGAGTATATACATAAAATCTTGTTGTTTCTTTGATCCCGAGACTTGTGATGTATCTAAATAATTCAACAGCAATTATCAGATCATTTTCACCGTATCAATACAATCATAACAACCTCATTATATAACATCAAATGACCCAACAACAATCAATTCTATAATAATATAAAACTCGATTATACATCGTCATCGTTCAACAATTAATATTCCGGTGTATTTAGTTATCAATACTAACATCAAATACACCCTAATAAATTAACTTCAAATAATAGACTATTTTATAACATCCGTTAAACTACGAAAACTTTATATCAACATGTAGCTTATACTTCGTAGACTACGAATATATAATTAGAATTAATAACAATTAACAAACAACTATCCAATCTCAATCCAATAATTAAAATCCCTAATTATAAGAATTTAGGAATAATTCAAAATAACATCACTATAATCTTCTCTACTTAGTTAAAATCATACACCGCTTAACAATATTCAATTTCTGTATGATTTAACAATTTATCGGGTTTATTCCAGAAATCGACGAATTTCAAATATCACCAAAACTATAAAATTTATACCTCAAATTGAATACCTCGTGTCAACGATTCCAGTACTGAAGTCGGTTCGTCAATTGGATAAATCGATAAGTCGCATGATCAAAAAGGAAAATCAAAACCCTCTTTTTCTTTTCTCTCACCTCTCTTCTGTAACTTTCTGTTGGATGGGCAAATACTTATGTGAGACGGTCTCACGGGTCGTATTTGTGAGACAGATCTCTTATTTGGGTCATCCATGAAAAAGTATTACTTTTTATGCTAAGAGTATTACTTTTTATTGTGAATATGGGTAGGGTTAACCCGTCTCACAGATTAAGATCCGTGAGACGGTCTCACATAAGACCCACTCCTGTTGAATGAATTCAATTCATTCAACATAACTTTCAAATTTATCTTTTATTTTAATTTATATTATATTAATAATATGATATATAATATTTAGCATTTTAACATCGGTATATTTCTTTGGACCAGTTAAACGATCAAATTTTTCAAAACTCAAAACATGAAACTTCTATATCTTTGAGTTTTCTACGTTAAATCCAAATTTCAAATCATTTGGAATTCATATGACCAAGATATGTCATATTTTATTCTTTAAAAATCGCTAATTATTTAGAAATCTCACGTTACTAAATCAACAATTGTGATATTTAATTCAGGCATTACAAGTTGCATTATATTGGGTCAGGTATTGCTTTGTTTTAGAATAGGTTTTGGGTCAAGTTGTAGGTCGAGTTCATGTTGGGTCATGTTTCATCATTTTGGTCGATTTCGTCATTTTGGGTTGTGTTACAATGTGTTGGGTCGTATCTCATCATGTTTGGTCGAGTTTCATATTGTTTAGTCGGTTTTTTTTATTGAAATAAATATTTTGAATTAATAATTTTTCTATTATATTGGATTGTAATATCTAACATATGTTTTATAATTTTATAGGTTATGTGTTGGAACATTTCATGTTCGCAATCTTGATTTTTGATGTTAAAAAAACTTGTCATTTTGTTTCTAATGATTTATTGTAGTGCGCAGGAAGCTGGAGCTGATCAGGCTTCAAACTGATCAGTTAATTGAGTCAAAACTGAAGCTATCTAGACGCAACTGAAAGTACCAGCTGATTGCGCAAATTAAATCAACTCAACTGACATATCAAAGAACAGTTCAGCTGATGTCCAGCTGATATGTGGTTCAGCAGGAGAACTTCAGAAGCCCGGCCAGCTGATGAAGAACTCAACTGAGGAAAAGCCCAGCTGATCAGTTTAACTGAAAGAGTGCAATCAGTTCAACTGACGAAATCAATTGATTTCACCAGCCCAACTGAAGATCAGTTCAGATGACCAATTAGGAGCATCATTTAGGAATCAATCAATTGTAGATCAAAACAAGCTTATCTAAAGTTGATTCCAGCAATGCACAAGGTACAAAGCATCTATACTATTAATAGTACAATAATGGACATTGCAGCAAAGCTTTAAGCCAACTGGTTCCAGAAGGCTGTCGGAAAAATCGAGACACGAATATCAAGGAATGCATTCAAGCTGCAACGGATAAAATTATTGAATCTCACTGTACGACCATTTTCCCACCTATAAATAGAAGATCAGTGAAGACCAATAATAAGAAGAATAACAAGAACAAGTGTGTGAAGAAACAGAGAGAAAGAGCACGCATATTGTATATCTGCTTACTAGAAGCAATTTGCCGAGAGGGAACACTTCATCGTGTTATCAACTTATATTAGAAGCACAATTCCTTCAGTGTGTGAGAACAAATTTTGTAAAATCAAAGATTTTTGCATAATCGTGATAATATTTTGTAATTTAATAGTACTAGGATTTGCGCAATCTTTGGGTATCTATATCATTATAAGATGTAAGATTTGCAAGATTATCTAAAGTTAGTGGATAATTATATCGTGTATAATATTTTTGGAGCTCGAAATTTAAGATAATATTGTGTATATATTTTGAATTAGAGATAAATAAATAGACCATGATCACAGAAATTAAATAAGAAATTTTTGATATAAGCAGATAAATTTTTGAGATATAAATTCAAAGTTAGAAAGATTATACCAGATAGAGATATAAGATTTGAGATGATATAGATTATATCAGATAAAGATATAAGATAAGATATATAGATATTTGGATAAGGATAATGAGATAGATAAGAGATAATAATATATCTTAGATTCAAGATTTAATTCAAAGTTTAAACGAGGAGATAATATGCGATCTCGATAGCAGTCATCCCTTATAAACAGGAGAAGCTTTCATTCAGAATTTACACCTCAAATTTTCGAGATTTGCTCTCCAATTTTCGAAATTCCTCTCCAAAATTCTGCACGAGTCATCTAAATTCTGTCCAAGTTCAGAAATTTGTTTCTCTCGCTCGGGTACTCGGAATCCGATCTCCACTGTTCAGAATGTGCTTTCATATTTTTGAATAACATATCCAAATTTCGGCCAAATCAAACGGTTAGTTTTTCGTTTATAGGCTTCGCAAGAAAACTGCTCAGATTCTTTGCTGAAAACAGTATACCTACGGTTTTTCATCCATAAGCAGGTTAAAACGACATCCAAACCCGATCTCCACCGTTCATAATATATTTGACAAATGATTGAACGTATTGTGAAATATTGAGCCCGATCCAACGGTTCAATAAGGCGTAAAAATTTTTCAAGACGGCTGATATTTCGGGCGATGTGCTGTTGCGTTTTCGAAGTGTCGGTTGCATGATTCTTCTATGATTTTCGAATTTTTCATGTTTTTCTTCAAGGATTAAGGTAAGTGGGCTTGTTTTAAATGTGTAAATTTCGGTTATGCATTTCGTGCGTTTTAAAATTCGGTCGAGTACAAATTCTTCTTCTACCCCTTCTGGTTACGATTTTTGGCATGAGTAATGTTTTGACACTGTGAGAATTCAACTTGATATGGGTGGGAATCCCAACCATGACGTACCCTTACGTGGTGGGAGATATAACCGCTATACGACCTCGCCCCCTTAGAGAAGTAAAAATTAGGGACTGATATCAGTAAACCATTGAAAGTAGATGAATCTCAGTGTCTGGTCATTGATGCGCATGTGGTATGAGTCATGTTTTGCATGGTATATATTTCCAAAATTTCATGTTGTTTTTGTTGTGCTCGAACGGCTCCCACTTGCTGAGTATTTCCCAAAATACTCACCCCTTACTCTACCCTTCCCAGATAAATCAGAAGAAGAAATAGAGAAAAAAGACTCGGACACCAGTTTTTGGACTGATAGTAGACGCATGAAGAATTTTAATTAAGAATATGTTCTTGTGAGTTTAAATATAAGTTATAAACGCTTCCGCAGATTTTTATATTTTTCAGAGTTATTACTGTAAAGACGATTATATTTTTATGGTATTTATGATATAAACTGGTTTTGGTTTATACTGTACTACAAGGCTTGTTGTTTAGCAATCATGTGATTGTTGAATAATGCCGGTGTCGACTAACCCCGGTCTCGGGGCGTGACATTTAAGTGGTATCAGAGCCGCCAGGTTCATAATCCAGCTGAGGAAAATTTTACGGAAAAAGAAAAATCGGCAAGATTATGCAAAGAGCCGATGTGGTCCGCTCCGGAACAACCCAATGAGTAATATTCACAAGTTTGTGAGGCATACTTCGTAAACGCGAATTTCCTTCGTTTAGTCCTCCGAAACTGTGTTTTTTCCGTTTTAGGAAAGTTTCGTAAATCCTATAACTTTCTGAAGAAAATTCCAAATTCAATTCCATCAGTTGTTCTAAACGCCTCTCGACATATGCTTTCAATCCATATGTGTTTATCTAAAATTTTCATTTTTGGAAAATTTCTCGAAAAATCTCTTTCAACGCGTTTCTTGTAGTGCTTATCGGATTTTTATGGAATTGGATTAAGGAAACAATTGGTATTGGCTTATATTGTTGGGATTGTATATATCTGAGATAAGTTGACTTACTTAAGATGAAATATTTGATTTGGTGACAATAAATTATTTATGGGAAAAAAAACTAGTATGTAAAAATCTGAGATAAGAGTTATAATAAGTTTTGAGTATTCCAATATTGAAGTTGATTTTTGGGCAATAGTTAAAAGTGAACATTAATTTGGGTTCTTAAGAATGCTAGGCGTTAACTTTAAATATGTATAATTTTTGGTTATCTTGTTTAAATGAAGTTGGGGACAATATCTTAAGGTTAAGAAATTTATATTATTTTGGGATAACTAGTACAAGGTTGAATAAGATTTTATTTTATGACGACTGAGTTATAATTTTTGAGATTTGAGTAAATAGGCTATAAATTGATATTGAGTTAAGTTCCAAGATTTTATATGAGTTTTAAGTTTTGAGATGATAATCGTGATAATTTCAAGATAGAATGAAATCAACATCAGTTCGCATATATTCAGTGCCGACTTGATTCAAAGCACTTTGGTAGATTTCGATGTCATCATATGGATGGATTGGTTATCTAAGAGCAGTGCAATAGCAGATTGTCGGAGTAAGAATTTCAAACTCCGAACCGCGAACCAAGAAGATATAAGGTATCATGGCAATGTCAAGAGACAGAAATACATTCTTTCTGCTTCCCAGACTTGGAAAGCCATAAAATAAGGCAAAGAATTTTACCTAGCAATGGTGAACGAAGTGCAGGAAAGAAATTGAGCTCAAGTTAGAAGATACTCCAATAGTGCAGGAATTCTCGGATGTTTTTCCGGAAGAATTCTCGGGATAGTCTCGGACCACGAGGTTGAGTTCAAAATCAATGTGGTTCTTGGTGCTGCGCCAATTTCAATAGCACCATACTGAATGACGCCAACTGAACTCCAGGAGCTGAAAGAACAACTCCAAGAATTGTTAGACAAGAAGCAATTTCAACCGAGTATATCTCCATAAGGAACTCCAGTACTGTTTGTGAATAAGGTAGACCGAAGTATGAGATTGTGTATAAATTATAGAGAACTCAATAAGATCACAATCGAGAATAAATATCTTCTTCCGATGATAGACGATCTTTTCGATCAACTTAAAGAAGCTACTACTTCTCCAAACTCGGCCTGAGAACAAGCTACTACCAATTGAAGGTCAGGGCTGAAGATTTTCCCAAAACAGCCTTCCGAAACAGGGGTTCAAGCCATTACTTGACAAACTTTTTAGCGGTGTTCACCGAAGAGATCCTCATCCACTCACCAAATGAAGAAGACCACAAGGAGTATTTTCGTCTCACTCTTCATAGGCTAAGGGAGAGAGAATTATATGACAAGTTCAAGAAAGGTGAGAACATCACTTTCTTAGGTCACATAATATGTGAGGCATGAGTATTTGCGAATCCTAAGAAAGTAGAGGCAATCAAAGACCGGTCAAGACCAAAGACAATGACAGAAATTCAGAGCTTCTTAGGATTGCCAAGCTATTATCGGGATTTGTCCAAGATCTTCCCTCAATAATAATACAGCTTACAAAAATCACGAAAGAACTCTAAATTCAATTGGAGTAAAGAATGTGAGAAAAGTTTTGAAACCTTAAAGATGAAACTTGAAACCACAATGGTAATAGTGCTGCCGGATGAAGGCAATGATTTTTTTCAATTATGGAGATCCGTCAAAGAAATGTCTAAGATATGTGCTCATGCAAGAAGGAAGAGTAGTTTACTTTGCATCAAGGCAATTGGAACTGTATAAGCAAAAATACCCAACTCGCGACCTTGAGTTAGCCACAATAGTTTTCGGCTTTTCGCATTAATGAATATGAGGCATTACCTTTATGGCGTCAAGCGTGAGATCTTCACTGACCATCAGAGCTTCGAATATTTGTTCACGCGGAAAGAATTGAACATGAGGCAGAGATGATGGATTGAATTATTTTGACGTAACGATAAGCTACATTCCAGGCAAGGCAAATGAAGTAGCTAACGCTTTAAGTCGGAAAAACATGGGTAAGATGATTCTAGTCTCACTATCAGGGCAATCGTGCTTTGAGAAATAGTTAAGCAAAATCAGTTTAATGCTCTTGATGTGAAATTAAGATTTAGTATTAGAAAAAGAAAAGAAAATTTGATATTAGAGTTTATGTGAAATGATCAATTGAAATTTTGATTTTTATCTTTTAAGATAATACTGTTGAGGTTTACTTTAGATTGACCGTATTGAGTTATAGTTTGACTTTTGAGAATTTTACATTACTACAAACATTGGGATAGGAAAAAAATAATAATTGGGATCCAGCTTATGCATTACATAGTCGATAAAATTTAAGAAATGATTTTTAGGATTTATATTGGATTGATTATGATATTAGTCTTTATATTAAATGTTCAATGGAAAAGTTGATATTAATTTTTTGGATTTCAGTTAGATTTACATTATTGGGCTACATTTGGATTCAAAAGGTTTTATTAGGGTTTTCTTCTCTCATAAGACAGATAGTTTATCAAATTATGATTATGAGATATGCGACTATTGGGTTACAGTAAGTTTTTGTAGAATCAATGATTCTAATAATTATGATTCAATAGAAGTCATATCATTGGATGCATCAATAAAAGTAATAATAAGAAATTATGATGTTACAAGTATAATTGGAAGTATGAGTAAGTCAACACTTTGTTATTAAGATGTCTGACAAGAATCACTGGGATATGATTTAGGAATTTTAGATGATTTTCTATTCATACTGAAGGAGAAGTCACTTGGGAACTAGAATATAAAATAAGTGAGCAATACACGTACCTCTTCCTAGACCAAGCCAATCCAAGTTTCGAGGATGAAACTTCCCATAAGGATGGAGGGATGTAAAATCCAAGATTTTTGATTAATCGTGATAATATTTTGTAATTTAATGGTACTAGGATTTGCGCAATCTTTGGGTATCTATATCATTATAAGATGTAAGATTTGCAATATTATCTAAAGTTAGTGGATAATTATATCGTGTATAATATGTTTGGAGCTCGAAATTTAAGATAATATTGTGTATATATTTTGAACTTGGGATAAATAAATAGATCATGATCTAAGAAATTAAATAAGAAATTTTTTATATAAGCAGATAAATTTTTCAGATATAAATTCAAAGTTGGAAAGATTATATCAGATAGAGATATAAGATTTGAGATGATATATATTATATCAGATAAAGATATAAGATAAGAGATATAGATATTTGGATAAGGATAATGAGGTAGATAAGAGATAATAATCTATCTTAGATTCAAGATTTAATTCAAAGTTTAAACGAGGAGATAATATGCGATCTCGATAGCAGTCAACCCCTATAAATAAGAGAAGCTTTCATTCAGAATTTACACCTCAAATTTTTGAGTTTTGCTCTTCAATTTTCGAAATTCCTCTCCAAAATTCTGCACGAGTCATCAAAATTATGTCCAAGTTCTGAAATTTGTTTCTCTCGACCTAGTGTTCGGAATACGATCGTCCCTGTTCAGAATGTGCTTCCATATGTTTTGCATAACATATCCAAATTTCGGCCAAATCCAACGGTTAGTTTTTCGTTTATAGGCTTCGCAAGAAAACTGCTCAGATTCTTTGCTGAAAACAGTATACCTACGGTTTTTCATCCATAAGCAGGTTAAAACGACATCCAAACCCGATTTCCACCGTTCATAATATATTTGACAAATGTTTGAATGTCCTGTAAAATATTGAGCCCGATCCAACGGTTCAATAAGGCGTAAAAATTTTTCAAGACGACTGATCTTTCGGGCGATGTGCTGTTGCGTTTTCGAAGTGTCGGTTGCATGATTCTTCTATGATTTTCGAATTTTTCGTGTTTTTCTTCAAGTATTAAGGTAAGTGGGCTTGTTTTAAATGTGTAAATTTCGGTTATGCTTTCGTGTGTTTTAAAATTCGGTCGAGTGCAAATTCTTCTTCTACCCCTTCTGGTTACGATTTTTGGCATGGGTAATGCTTTGACACTGTGAGAATTCAACTTGAAATTGGTGGGAATCCCAACCATGACGTACCCTTACGCGGTGGGGGATATAACTGCTATACGGCCTCGTCCCCTTAGAGGAGTAAAAATTAGGGACTGATATCAGTAAACCATTAAAAGTAGATGAATCTCAATGTTTGGTCAATGATGCGCATGTGGTATGAGTCATGTTTTGCATGGTATATATTTCCAACATTTCATGTTGTTTTTGTTGTGCTCGAACGGCCCCCCCTTGCTGAGTATTTCCCAAAATACTCACCCCTTACTCTACCCTCCCCAGATAAATCAGAAGAAGAAATAGAGAAAAAAGACTCGGACACCAGTTTTTGGACTGATAGTAGACGCATGAAGAATTTTAATTAAGAATATGTTATTGTTAGTTTTAATTCAAGTTATAAACACTTCCGCAGATTTTTATCGTTTTCAGAGTTATTATTGTAAAGACGATTCTATTTATATGGTATTTATGATATAAACTGGTTTTGGTTTATACTGTACTGCGAGATTTGTTGTTTAGCAATCATGTGATTGTTGAATAACGTCGGTGTCGATTAAACCCGGTCTTGGGGCGTGACACCTTTGAGTTGTTATCATTGTTCAATTCTCACACACGCATACACACCACCACTCAAATACAGTCTTGCACAAAGACATTAAACTTGTGTATGTAGTCTTTGACACACAGACGTTAAACAAGTGTTGGCTGGGAGGTGCTGCCTTCAGTCTAGTCTAGGAGTTCAGTTAGGCAGTGGGTAAGTTCTAAGCTGGGTGGGTTTGTACAAGGTGTAGTATAAATCAAAGTCTTCTAGTGTATCATACCCAAGGAGGTAGAAGGGGTAACGTAAGTGCAGTTGAAGTCTCCAAACATCCATAAACATATCATGTATTCTTTAACTGTTTAACTTTTGTTTTCATATGATTTGATCAGTTAGAGAATCTGTCAGTTCACTCGTCACCATAACTGAACTGATATGTGCCACAACTAATTCTCCCATTTTCAGTTTTTCAGTTGCACATTATATAAAATTTATCAGTTCTTTCTTAACGAAGGATTATTTCGTGTGTCTTCTGCTTGGTTTAAAACCAAACTCGATTTAATTCATCGGTGTAAAAATTCTTAGAACACGAGCTATTGCAGCTCTTGGATAATATTGTGTTTGAAGCACCCTATGGTGCCCAACACACGATCCTTCATTATGTCAACAATTGTTGTCTTTGAGTACAACAACGAATGAGAAAGTAACAAAGGTATTATATTTAAATGATGTCAATGGTCTACTGGTAAGTGTGTAGTGATTCTTGTTTATTCCGAATTTTGTTCGACGGAATATTTACGATGTGAGATATAGAAATATATGAATCTAGGAGGTACATAACAATTAAGATTAAGTTATCTACCAAATGTGAAGCATTGCAATATTTGTCCAATGTATATTGAAAATGATAATGATCTGAAAGAGCACTTACATTATGGTCGTGCAAGAGACAGACCTGTGCTTTATGTCGAAGTTGAAAGCAGTATTGTTGCTACTTTTGATGTTGTTAAGACTGAAAGAACTTTTGACACTGTTGGAACTGATTGCATTGTGCCCATTGATATAAATGTGAATGATTTGTATGATGGACATGTGAATAATGAATACAATGATGATAATTTAAATGATTGTATGATGACTATTTTGATCGAACTTTTGTCTTTGATGATCATTATAGCAACAATGAGTTATTAAAATATGTAAATAATGTTTGTTCAAATCAAAATATTGAAATAAATAATGTGCTTTCTCGGGAAAATTATGTGGAGCACGTATTTGAGATGCATGTGGATGATAACTTCATTCAATAAAATGATATCGATCACATTGTTGTTGTGCATTAAGATGATGCTGAGATTCATGTAAATGATAGTAATGATACACACTCATTCACTTATGGTTCTAACCTCTACATTGATAAGGAATTTTCAAACAAGGCTGCCGCGAAAAAAAAGTTTTCCAAAATTGTTTTGAACTTTTTTTTTGAGTTTGTCAGTGTGAAATCTACTCCATGTGTATATGTGGTTTGTTGCATAAGTAAAGGTTGAAACTGGAGAATTTGAACTTCAAAACGTGACGACGCAACACACACTACAAGAAATTTTATAATCAACAACACACATACGACAACGGTTTTCACTAAAACCATTATTAAAAAACTTTTTGAAAACGGTTTTAGTGAAAACAGTTGTCGTATGGCATTTTTTAAGCAAAAGACGTTTTGGGGGTCAACGACAACGGTTTTTAGGGTCAATGACAACGGTTCTATAAAACCGTTGTCTTTGAGCGTTTATGACAACGATTTTATGAACCGTTGTATATTAGCATGTTTTTTTGGACAAACGACAACGGCTTTAGGAAATCGTTTTCGATTAGCGTGTTTTTTAGACAAACAACAACGGTTTGTCATATTTGGCGACGGTTTTGCTAAAACCGTCGCTAATTTCAAAATTGCGGCGGTTGTGCTTAAATCGTCGCTAAAATTGGGGACGGTAAATTAGCGACGGTTTAAGCACAACCGTCGCTAAATATAGCGACAGTTACAAGTAAAACTGTCGAAAAATTTAAACATACGACAGTTTTGAAAATACCGTCGCTATTAGCGACGGTTTTACCAATAACCATCGCAAACTGTCTATAAATAAAGCATTTTCGATCTATTTTCTTACACCCCACTTCACAACACCTAAAATTTTTTTCTCTTACACGATTTTATCACTTCACAACACTTAAAATTTTTATTTCGATTCAGGGTAAATTTTTTCTCTTTAATTTCTGGTAAATTTTTAAGTGTTATTTAATATAATTAATATTGTTAGCATAGTCAAATTGTAAGTTTTAGATTTATTAAATTATTAAAAGTAAATTTTTTTATTTTAATTAAAATATTTGCCACGGAAATCATTAAAAAACCGTCGCTAATTTTTCTAATTAGCGACGGTTTTTCATAAATCCATCTCTAATTTTATTTGCGACGGTTTTTTGAAAACCGTCTCAAATTGTAGCTACAACAACGGTGAAAAACCATTGTCTTTGAGCGAACCCTTTAACAACGGTTTTAAAAAGGCTATGACAACGGTTAAAGGGCTTTTTTTTGTAGTGACATTTTGAGATTCATACATACAGCAATACACACATTTGTGACGTAACAGGAAGGCGTAAAAAAAACCGACAAGCAAGCTCATCTGTCGTTTGTGACATGTTGGTAGAGAAATTTCAGGGACAACAAGTGACACCTCAAATTAAATATATTATGATAATGGCGCGGAATCAGAGGGTCGATATTACCTATGACAAATCCTTGAAAGGCAAATAACTTGCCCATGATATTTTTAGACGTGTTCCAGAAAAAGGTTTTGTTCTTTTGCATTCTTATTTGAAGATGGTCAAGACAATAAATCCATGTAGCTAACATATTTAGTGATAGATTCAAGTACATATTTTTAGCATATAGTGCTTGTGTGAGAGGATATAGATGCATGAGAAAAGTCGTAACTATCGATGGTACATAGCTAAAAGGAAAGTATGATGACACTTTACTCGTGGCTTCAGCACAAGATGGAGATTTTCATCAGTATCCACTAGCTTAGGGTGTTGTTGATGTAGAATCCACTGCTTCATGGAGCTGGTTTTGATAAAACTCTTGTACATAGTACCTAACGAGGAAGAGTTGGTGATTATCTCAGATAGACATCCGGGGATCATTGTTGTAGTTTATGTGGTTTACAAAGATGCACATCATGGACATTGTATATAGAACTTGTCTCAAAATATGAAAAATCTTTGCAAAAAAAGGATTGTAAAGAAATGTTTATGCACTAAGGAAAAGTTCATAAGCAAGCTGACTTTGATGCGGAGTATAAAAATTTAAAAAAATATATCCTGATGGTGCAAAGTTTTTGGATGAAAATGATTCTCTGGATCGATGAACTTGAGCATACAGTCCAAGATCTCGTTATAACATTATGACAACAAATGAGGTAGAATCAATAAATGTGAGACTACATGAGTAAAAACAGCTTCTAATCATTGCACTATTAGATTCTTTGCCAAGACTGACTACATCTTGGTTTTTGAGGCATCACAATACATCTTTAGTATCTCCAACAAATTTCACTCTGACCGTTGAGTCAATTATTCGTGAAAGGTTTACTAATGCTCGAGGATATCAATTTTATGATTTGGGTAACCTTGAGCTCGATATCCAAATTGCTAAACATAGTGCTATCATGAATTTGGAGTAAAAGAGATGCACCTGCGGAGAATTTGATATTAACAAGATTCATTGTTCTCATGCAATTGCAGCGAGTTGCTTGTCTAATGTTTATTTTTATATATTGTGCTCAGAATGTTATTCTGTTATGATATGGTCGTTAGTGTATTATGAAAAAATTTTATCCCGTTCCCGATTAGAATGAGTGAGCACATAATGACATGTTAGTGTTACACCCTGATATCAAGAAAAGATATGGAAGGAAAAAACAAAAGATATTTCCTTATGTTGGTGAATATGATATAAGATAATTTAATTGAATGATATGCAATTTGGTTGTAAGGTCCAGGAGATTCGATCTACGTAACCTGAATGCATGCAATTTAGAGTTTTATTTTAAATTATGTGTTTAATGCTTTTTTATGCATTTAATGCATGATTATTACATGGTTAGGATTTATTAGTTGATTATTTTAAAGTTTCATGTATTAGGGTTTATAATCACATTTTGCGCTCGAGTATTGGCTAGAATCGATAAACACGCGGCTTGGTGCATTAGGGTTTGTAGGAACTTCAAAGTGCCAAAAATCCAGCAACTTTCAGGGTCTATTCAAGAGGCTTAAGTGGACTGGTCTTGATGGTTTAAGGGCGTTTAGGATGGGTATAAGGTGTGGCAAAAAGTTGGGAAAGTTTTGGTTAAGTTTCGGGTTGATTCGGGTTAAAACCGGGGCTCCGATCCAAAGTTTAAAACGAATCATATAAGTTTTGAATCGGGTCCGAGTTTACGTCTAAGAAATATTAAAAAATATGTTTTGGGGTGTTGGAGTTTGGTAAGCTTCGGGTCGAATGTAGAGGTCCAGGGGTAAAATGGTCATTTTGGGTTTCTTGGGGCTAAATGTCATTTTGCACCTGAGTCGTGATTTTATTCTTGACAGCACCCTGAGCACAATTTGACATGTTTTATTTAATTTTTTGTATCACGAAAATGATTTTTTTGAAATTATGAAAAATATGTTGCATGCTTGATTTTAAAGGAAAATTTCGTGTATTCGTGATTTTGATAAGTAATGAAAATGATGATGATTTCGAAGGATGTGAATTGGTTGTGACCGAAGATAAATGTATACGATGATGATGAGGCCTAGGCTCAGTGGATGGGTACTATTGTCTCTAATGTCCGACAGCTGTCGAGTACCATGGTTATACATGGATGGATCCATCGAATAAAGCTGATACGGTTAGAGCGGATACGAAAGTCACAATTAATGAACTGAATTCAATTAAAGTAAACGTATAAGTATATGATGATACGATGAGCTGTTTGGACGCCCATGCTTTCACGATATGTTTATGGTTAAAATTTTAAGATCATGAAACATATTTTATTATAGCACTTTTCACGGTTGCTTGTTATTTATATGTATTTTCTATTAACGGTAAAGATGTGTTGATTCTTTACACTCACTAGACGTGTATGATGAAGGTGATCATGTTGAAGAGGAGGCTAGAGGTGCTGAATTCTGAGTAGTTAGGGCTGGATGTGCGCACATGACCCGAGGACCGTATTTTCCGCACATCACGTTTTTATGAGTTTAGAGTGGACTTGAACATTTTTATGCACTGGTTTTGACATGTTGATGATTATTAGGACTTTTACTTGTTTAGTTTTACACACATTTTTAGATGGACAAGTTGGACATTTATTTAACTGTAGTGTTTTATTTGTTATTTAATTACGATCATTTTTAAAAGGGTAGTTTTTCAGAAATGTCGCATCCATGCAAATTTTAAGAATTTCGAAAAGGAGCTTGTCAAAAAAAAAAAATTCTAGTAGTATTTTAAGTAGTAGATGTTTCAGTTGGTATCATAGCAAGGTAACTGTATAGGGTTGTACCACCGCCAGCTTTTGCAGCTCAGTTTTCAAGCCTCAAGTCTGTAAACTTTTATGTTTTAAATGTTTTTACTGCTATCACCTACATGATTACATGATTTATGATTATCAGTACATGTTTAGCTACCTTTATGATTTAAGGATGAAATGTTTTGAAAACTAGATTAAATTTCATGATGGGTTACGTTTAGAATTTGGACTGTATTCAGATATCATGCCTCCCAGACGCGATCCCAGTATAGGAGGCGGCAGAGGCCTTCCACTACTACCACCGCCATTGGATGCAGCCACCTGCGCACTGGAGGGTATTGCTAGACTGTTGGAGAAGGCTTAGCAGGCTGGCGACCTCAGACTGATGTTTATGAGCAGTTTAGATGGCTCAACCCGAAGGAGTTCGGGGCACCACTGATCCATTCCTGGCAGAGGTTTGGATTTGATCCTTGGAGCTACATTTTCAGTACTTGGATATGAGGGATGGCGACCGGGTCAAGTGCGGCTCATATATGTTGGGAGATGAGCATCCCTGTAGTGGGAGGGAGCAGCGCACGGGCTGAAACTAGCTACCCTCACGTGGGATCAGTTCAAGGAGGCGTTCTATGGTAAGTATTTCCTAGCTGACGTCAGGGGTCGCCTGACGAGGGATTTCATGAGTCTCAGCCAGGGAGACTCGACTGTGGTGGAGTTCATCCAGAAGTTTGACATGGGCTGTCATTTTGTGCCCCTCATTGCTAGAGATGCCGCCCAGAAGCTGAGGCATTTTATGGATGGTTTGAGGCCTACGTCGTGCTGGGATGTGATGCTTATGAGGCCGGCTAGTTACGATGAGGCGACTAGTTGTGCTTTTTCGACGGAGCAGGCCTTAAGAGACAAAGATTTTGAGATGCAGATGAAGAGATCTCAGGCCCAGTCCAGCTCTCAGCCATAGAAGAGGCAATTTACAGGGCCACCGAGGCAGCAGAAGCCCCAGGGACAGATTAAGAGGCCTAGTCAACAGAGGCCACCACAGGTACCAGGGGCTCTGAAGCCCGCAGAGGGACAACCATGCACGCACTGCAACAGGTTCCACCTCGGCAAGTGTTTATGGGATACCTACAAATGCTTCATTTGTTGGCAGGAGGGTCACAAGGCGGCAGACTGCCCTAGGAACAAGGGCCCCACTACTGGCAGAGCATATATGATGCATGCCGAGGAGGCTGAGGTGGAGCCAGACTCTACGTTGATCACCGGTAACCCTTATGTTTAATATTTTAATTTATCGCTTGATTGCATGGGTTATATGTTTGTTATGAGAATTAATTTACGGGATTGTTAACATAGGGTAAATTAGGATGCATGCTCTATGTAGTTGGATTTAAAGATCGAATTGCATGATTGGAGAATTTTGAAGACTTAATTGCAAAACTCGAAATTTTAAGAGATCATTTTTGAATTTTTTGAATGTTTGGGATTTAATTCTTAGTTTTCGAGAATTTTACGGTTTTATGGGCTAAAATTTGAAATTTTATGGGGTCAATTTGCAAATTTCAAAAATTGTAGGGCCAAAAGTGTAAGTTTCGAAAACTTTAAGGGCCAAAGTGCAATCACCAAAATTTTTGAGGATTAATTCAAAACTTTTGAAGAATACTTGCTTTAAATTATTAATTTTTTTGAGGATTTTGGGATATTTGCTGGCAGAAAATTTCTTAAGTTCCAATGCAAACAGATTTGATGGTATGTTTTGTCGTAGGACAAATATATATTTCAAGTGTAGCCACATATGCGTTTCTAGACTCCAGCGCTACACATTCATTTATATCCGAGTCATTTTTTAAGCGACTGGGAATCATATCGGGGGCGATGGATTTAGGATTCAGGGTATCGATTCCATCTGGGGTTCAGATTTTCACATCTCAGATAGTGAGGGGATTGGAGCTTCGGTTACAGATGAATGCGTTACAAGCAGATTTGTGAGGGCCCGTGCTCTTAATTAATATTTAATTACCAAACAACAATGATTAAATGGTGTAAATAGCGAAAACGAGTTTAAAACGTTCATTAGGGTCTACAGAAATTTCGGCATGACCTCCCCGTAAGTAGGACATCCCAAAAATCTCAAAACACAACAACAATAATATACGCTCGAAAATAACATCAAGTTCACAATCAACCACACAAACAACCTACAGCCGCACTGGCCAAGACTAGACACGACATACCACAATTAAAATCCCAAACAACATAAAAAATATCACCATACAGCTACACAGGGCATCTCCCTGGCAAATGTATCAAACCAGCATAATATATATAAATATCTGGGAACTCTGACACAAACCGACTGACTACTGGGTACCACTCGCTGACGCTCCACCAGACGCGTCAAATCCCCTGGAATGACCTGCTATGGCATCAAAAACAACCACAACATATAAAGAAAACAGGGGTCGGACCCCAGTACGACAAACCAGTAAAATCACGACGTATATAAAAGACATGTAATAATACCAAGTAAAATGATATGCGATGCATGAATGGTAACAATGGAATAACGGATACCAAATGGAGTCCAAACGAATAGCATCATCAACAGTAACAGTGGCCACCCATGCCAGGAATGCAGCATCAAATCGCCGCTCGTCCATGCACGTAGCATCGGGAATGCGAGTAGCTAAGTCGCTCGTCCCTAGCTATCATCTGGGAATGTGGCTAATCCTAACCCACTCGTCCCTCTGATGACTCAATATATTTCAACAGAATCAACATAAATCGCCGTCAAAGGAGTCAAGGCTCAATATGTTATGTCAATATAATTTATGCATGAATGCATCAAAATAAACATTCAAAGCACGTAATAGCAAACAACATTCACCGAATATTCTTACACGCCAATATAAGCGTCATAATAATATAGGTTTTAGCGTACCTCAATTACAACTTACAATACCACAGTAAATTCTTAAGGACTTCCTGATGAACTCGTCCAACGATAAAACCTACAATATACATTCGCTATACACTTCAATACAATGCATTCTAACCAACTAAAACAAATTAAATTGGCTCGGTTAAAAATCAATTTCCGGGCAGCCTATATAACCTATCAAATTCTGAAATTCAAGCTTAATACCTCAATAATCTAGGCTAAAACGCACAATAGTGATCTCGGAGAAGTAGCTCGCCGGAATGTCGTCGGAAACACTGTTCACAATCTGAAAAACGAGCTGGAAATTAGGGGAAAAGCTTAATGCTACACTTTTATAAACTAATCCACCAAGAACAACCAAAAATTCGAAGCCAAAAGCTTACCTAAACCCGAATCGAAGCTCACGCACAGTTACTGGAAACCAATCCGATCAAGCTCGAAACCTTCCGATTCGTGGCAGGAAAGAAGCTAATAGATTGGAGGAAGAAAAGTGCTAACCTACTGCAAGAAAATTCTAGCCGCTGGGACGCTGCACGATTGCTGCAGAATGAAGAAGAAAGGCGACAGTGCAAGGCAGGGGAAGAGCTTCTGGATTGATCGATCTGATTCTTGTATCAAATGGGTTTGGGTATTTAATTAAATGAAATGGGCTGGGCCTAGAATAAGTTATTGGGCTCTCACATTCTCCCCCACTAATAAAAGATTTCGTCCTCGAAATCTAACAAATACAATACTGATATCCACAACATTACGTCTGATAATACATAGGAAATTCAGAATACATAGCGTAATTCATTACATTCTCAAACAAATGAGGCCATTCTTGTCGCATCTTTGCCTCTAATTCCCATGTAGATTCTTCTCTTCCATGCCTACTCCATTGTACCAAAACTAGTGGAATCGTCTTGCTCCTGAGCTGTCTTTCCTTGCGGTCCAAAATTTTCACTGGATGTTCAACATAGCTAAGGGAACTGTCCAACTCCACATCCTCAACATTCAAGATATGAGACGGATCTGGTTCATACTTCCTCAACATAGATACATGAAACACATTATGTATCAAAGACAAACTCTGCGGCACGTCTAAACGATAAGCCAAAGTGCCAATCCTCTCAACAATCACATACGGACCAATATAACGCGGAGCTAACTTCCCTTTATGTCCAAATCTCATAGTACCCCGAAATGGTGATACTTTCAAGAAAACATAATCGCCCACTTGGAACTCTAAAGGTCTACGCCTTTTATTTGCATAACTGGCTTGACGATCCTGGGCTGCTTTCATCCTTTTCCTGATCAATTCAACTTTTTCTTTCATCTCTTGAATAAATTCTGGTTTTGACATCTGTCTTTCTCCTACATCTTCCCAACATATCGGCGATCTGCACTTTCTTCCATACAAAGATTCAAATGGTGCCATACCTATTGTTGCCTGAAAACTATTATTGTAAGAGAATTCCACCAAAGATAATGATTCTTGCCAACCACCTTTGAAATCCATCACTACTGCTCGTAACATATCCTCTAGAGTCTGAATGGTTCTTTCTGACTGACCATCTGTCTGTGGGTGATAGGCTGTGCTCATAGCCAACTTTGAACCCAAAGCTGATTGCAAACTTCCCCAAAATTTCGAAGCAAACCTTGGATCACGATCGGATACTATGATTACTGGCACACCATGCAATCTCACTATATGATCAATGTACAGTTTCGCCATTTTCATATAAGTACAGGTACGATCATATGGAATAAAATGAGCGGATTTAGACAATCTATCAACAATCACCCAAATCGCATCACAACCACGATTAGAACGAGGTAGATGTGTCACAAAATCCATAGCAATATGCTCCCAATTCCACTGCGGAACTTCAAGACTATGTAACATTCCGCCAGGTCTCATTCTTTCGGCTTTAACTTGTTGACACGTTAAACATTTAGCCACAAAATGAGAAATATCTTTCTTCATACCTTCCCACCAATAATGAGCTCTTAAGGTATGATATATCTTTCGAATTCCTGGGTGAATACTGTGTCGACTACAATGTGCTTCCCGTAGTATAGCTTCTTTCAGATCTAACAAATTAGGAACCACAAGTCTACCATTAAAGCGCAGACTACCATCTGAGGCAACACTAAATTTTTCTGTCTGACCTGTTCGAGACAATTCTTTTAATCTATGAATGTGCGGATCGGTCTTCTGTGCTGCTTTGATGCTGGATAAAATCTGTGGCTCAACTTGAATAGATGATACTACAAAGTAGTCTCCACTGATCTGATAAGTCAATCCTGAAGTTTCCAAGTGCTCGTGAACTTTAGAGATAGTCAAAGATGTCAGCATAGCATTCTGAACTTTCCTGCTGAGGGCATCTGCAACAAGATTCATTCGGCCCGGTTGATACTGAATCTCACAATCAAAGTCTTTAAGCAACTCCATCCATCGACGCTGTCTCATATTCAAGTCCGGCTGTGAGAAAAGATATTTAAGACTCTTGTGATCCGAATAAATCACAAATTGCTCACCGTACAGATAATGACGCCATAACTTCATTGCAAACACAATAGCAGCCAACTCTAAGTCATGAACTGGATATCGGGTCTCATGCGGTTTCAACTGACGAGAAGCATATGCAATCACTCGCCCATTTTGCATTAAAACACAACCAAGTCCATTTAGAGATGCATCTGAACAAACAACATATCCACCTGAGCCTGATGGCAAAGCTAGCACTGGAGCTGTTGTCAACTTTTCCTTCAAAGTCTGAAAACTTGACTCACATTCATCAGTCCACACAAAAAGTCGATCTTTTTGCGTTAATTGGGTCATAGGCCTTGCTATAATAGAAAATCCTTCAATAAAACGCCTATAATATCCCGCCAAGCCCAAAAAGCTGCGAATATCGGAAATATTTGTCGGTGTTGGCCAATTCATAACAGCTTCCACTTTACTGGGATCCACTGATACTCCTTGAGCTGATATAACATGACCCAGAAATACTACTCTGTCCAGCCAGAATTCACATTTAGAAAATTTTGCATACAATTGCGCTGCTCTTAGTGTCTGGAGGACTAACCTTAAATGTTCTCGATGTTCTTTCCTTGTCTTTGAATAAATCAGAATGTCATCTATGAAGACAATAACAAATCTGTCTATAAATTCTCGAAAAATGCGATTCATCAAATCCATAAAAACCGCTGGTGCATTAGTCAATCCAAAAGGCATAACTAGAAATTCATAATGTCCATAACGGGTTCGAAATGCTGTCATCGGAACATCTTCCTCTCGAACTCTAAGCTGATGGTAGCCAGAACGAAGATCGATCTTTGAATACACTGATGTACCCTGCAACTGATCAAACAAGTCATCGATACGTGGCAGAGGATACTTATTCTTCACAGTAGCTTTGTTCAACTGTCTGTAATCAATGCACATTCTCATCGTTCCGTCTTTCTTCTTTACAAACAATACCGGAGCTCCCCAAGGTGACATACTTGGTCTAATATAGCCTTTTTCCAGTAAGTCCTGTAATTGCTCTTTGAGTTCTTTCAATTCCGCTGGAGCCAAACGATATGGTGCTCTCGAAATAGGATTTGTCCCGGACACCAACTCAATGCTAAAATCGATTTCCCTCTGGGGTGGAAATCCAGGAATCTCATCGGGAAATACATCAGGGAATTCCTTGACAACAGGAATATCAGAAACTTCAAACCCTTTTCCCTGAGTCGCATCAACTGCATAGATCATGAATCCTTCATTTCCTGATGACAAGATTCTAAACATTTCCATTGCTGACACTAATGGAATACGTGATTGCGAATCACTACCGTAAAAATTCCATTTACTGCCATAATACGGTCTAAATCTGACAACTCCATGGAAACAATCAACGGTGGCTCGATAATTTGACAGAGTATCCATTCCCAGAATACAGTCGAAGTCAGACATATCTAGCTTGATTAGATTAGTTATCATAATATTATCATTGAATCTAATCACACAATTCAGAATTATCTCATGAGACATCAAACATACACCGGCAGGTGTAGAGACTGACACAGTATCTATCAACGAAGTAGTAGCAATCTCATGCTCATCAACAAATACAACAGATACAAATGGATGAGATGCTCCTGTGTCTATCAGTATACGAGCAGGATGATTAAAAATAAGACAGATACCTGTAATAACTCCGCCCTGTGCGTCTTGAACTTGATCCTGAGTTAGAGCATGAACTTGAGCCTGCTGTGGCCCTGGAAAATGCTGCGGAACAGAACCTCTAGGCTGAGGATAGCTAGACTGCTGAAAAGATTGAGTCGGAACAAAAGGTCTAGTTGTTGATCTTCTAAAACCCTGACCAAACTGAGGTTGCTGAAATTGTTGTCTTGCTGCATTCGGACATACTCTAGCATAAAGTCCAACTTGCCCACAGATATTACAAGATCCATGAACTCCCGTACACTGAGTACTGATATGCTTACCCCCACAACGATCACAGAGTACTCCACCTGGTGACCCAACTGAACCTCCACGCTGACTGCCAGAACTAGAAGAACTACTACGAGTCTGTTTCTTGAACTGTTTTCCTTTGGCTTTAAAGTGTTGCTGCTTTGGTTGCTGATAAGACTGCGAAGGCTGATACGGCAGTAAAGGACGGTATAGTGGTGCACCAACTGGCATCGGCACATTGCCTCCGAAACTCTGAGGAAAATATGGTTGAACTGATTGTGGTTCTACCAAAAGTAGACTAGCCTCCACATTCTTGGCTTTCTCTACAGCATCGGCATAATTAACAGGCGCTCCAGCAACTACTAAAGTGCAAATGGTTCGATTCAATCCTTGCATAAAATGCGATAGCTTGTTCCGATTACTGCTAGCAACATGAGGAACGTAGGCAAGAAGTGCTGAGAATTGAGAGGCATACTCCACTACAGTCATGTTACCTTGAGGCAATCTATTAAATTCAGCTTCCTTGGCCGAATAATACGAAGGCGGTGAATATTCTCGAGCAAACTGAGCACAAAATACATCCCAAGTAACCCTTTCACCTGATTCCTTCAGAGCTTCCTCGGTAGTTTCCCACCATAACTGAGCTCGGTCTTTTAATTGACAAATAGCCAACTTAAGTTGCAAATCAGGAGTGTACTCCAACATATTAAACAAGCGTTTCATACTTTTTAACCATGCTACAGCTTTCTCACCATCTTCATTTCCAAAGAATCTAGGAGGACGCATGTTCTGAAATCGGGATATCACTAGTTCCATTTCACCCATTCCTCTAGTCAACTGATCAACTTCATGCTCAACGTTAACATTTCGTGCTTCACCGCGAGGACGACGACCTCGTCTTCCCCATTCAGTCTCGTTAAGTCCTCTCACATTAGGAGCTTCAGATTCCTGAGCAACTTCCTTTTCTTTTCTACCCTTACGTCCAGGTGCCATCTATAAGACACAAGGATTTAATCCAATGGCAGAAACAAAATAATCGGTCTAGTATAAGAGCATAAACTTAAACTAATAAGTTCTAGTCATGCTGATACAATTAATTCAAAACATACAAACAAGTAAGAGCAAATAATCAAACACATGCACAATCATTTTATTTGTGCCTAAACTCGAGTGTCCTAGACTCTAATTCGAGCGTATCCCAGTTACGCTCTGATACCAAACTGTGAGGGCCCGTGCTCTTAATTAATATTTAATTACCAAACAACAATGATTTAATGGTGTAAACAGCGAAAACGAGTTTAAAACGTTCATTAGGGCCTACAGAAATTTTGGCATGACCTCCCCGTAAGTAGGACATCCCAAAAATCTCAAAACACAACAACAATAATATACGCTCGAAAATAACATCAAGTTCACAATCAACCACACAAACATCCTACAGCCGCACTGGCCAGGACTAGACACGACATACCACAATTAAAATCCCAAACAACATAAAAAATATCACCATACAGCTACACAGGGCATCTCCCTGGCAAATGTATCAAACCAGCATAATATATATAAATATCTGGGAACTCTGACACAAACCGACTGACTACTGGGTACCACTCGCTGACGCTCCACCAGACGCGTCAAATCGCCTGGAATGACCTGCTATGGCATCAAAAACAACCACAACATAAAAAGAAAACAGGGGTCGGACCCCAGTAC
>NC_133313.1:14509641-14609924 GCF_012295235.1 Primulina huaijiensis
ATTTATGCATGAATGCATCAGAATAAACATTCAAAGCACGTAATAGCAAACAACATTCACCGAATATTCTTACACGCCAATATAAGCGTCATAATAATATAGGTTTGAGCGTACCTCAATTACAACTTACAATACCACAGTAAATTCTTAAGGACTTCCTGATGAACTCGTCCAACGATAAAACCTACAATATACATTCGCTATACACTTCAATACAATGCATTCTAACCAACTAAAACAAATTAAATTGGCTCGGTTAAAAATCAATTTCCGGGCAGCCTATATAACCTATCAAATTCTGAAATTCAAGCTTAATACCTCAATAATCTAGGCTAAAACGCACAATAGTGATCTCGGAGAAGTAGCTCGCCGGAATGTCGCCGGAAACACTGTTCACAATCTGAAAAACGAGCTGGAAATTAGGGGAAAAGCTTACTGCTACACTTTTATAAACTAATCCACCAAGAACAACCAAAAATTCGAAGCCAAAAGCTTACCTAAACCCGAATCGAAGCTCACGCACAGTTACTGGAAATCAATCCGATCAAGCTCGAAACCTTCCGATTCGTGGCAGGAAAGAAGCTAATAGATTGGAGGAAGAAAAGTGCTAACCTACTGCAAGAAAATTCTGGCCGCTGGGACGCTGCACGATTGCTGCAGAATGAAGAAGAAAGGCGACAGTGCAAGGCAGGGGAAGAGCTTCTGGATTGATCGATCTGATTCTTGTATCAAATGGGTTTGGGTATTTAATTAAATGAAATGGGCTGGGCCTAGAATAAGTTATTGGGCTCTCACAAGATTTGATTTGTCCTATCATTTCCGGAGTTCGACATCATTATGGGCATGTACTGGCTTTCTTTTAATGGAATTGTCATAGATTTTTGACGGAGGTAAGTATCCGTCAACCGCCCTGTTGTAAGCCGTTTATTTTTTAGGCAGCCAGACATTAGCAGATGCCGCACATCATTTCCTGCATGTGTGTGAGGAAGCTCATGAAGAGAGGCTATTAGACGTTTTTGGCCAGTATTGTATCAGTGTGAGAGACAGCTAGTCAGAAGCTAGAGGACGTTGATATGGTCAGAGATTTCCCAGTGTTTTCCTCGATGATGTTTCAGGCATTCCACCAGACAGAGAGGTTGATTGTTCTATCGAGCTTATGCAAGGTACCGTGCATATTTCTAAGGCACCCTATCGACTAGCACCTGTAGAGATGAAGGAGTTGAAAGATCAGATACAGGATTTGCTAGATAAGGGTTTCATTCGCCCTAGCTTTTCTTCATGGGGCGCACCGGTACTTTTTGTGAACAAGAAAGATGGCAGCATGCGGTTATGTATTGACTACAGAGAGCTGAACAGAGTCACAGTCAAGAACAAGTATCCACTGCCCAGGATCGAGGATCTATTTGATCAGCTTCAAGGAGCATCAGTATTCTCGAAGATAGACCTCCGATCTGGATACCATCATTTGAAGGTGAGACAGTCTAACTTGAATAAGACAGCCTTCCGGACGTGTTATGGGCACTATGAGTTTATGGTGATGGCCTTCGGTTTGACGAACGCGCCAGCGATCTTCATGGATCTAATGAATCGCGTGTTTTAGCCGTATTTGGATCAGTTTGTCATAGTTTTTATAGATGACATACTGATTTATTCGAGGAGTAGAGAGGTGCACAATCAGCACCTGAGGACCGTACTGCAGACTCTACAGGACAGATAACTGTATGCAAAATTCAGCAAGTGCGAGTTTTGGCTTGACAAAGTGGCATTCTTGGGCCACATTGTAACTCGGGATGGTATAGAGGTCGACCCCAATAAAGTTGAGGCAGTCAGAGATTGGCCAGCGCCTAAGAGCATGACAGAGATCCGTAGCTTCTTGGGATTGGCTGGATATTATAGGAAATTTATTCAGGGCTTCTCTTCTATTGCAGTGCCTATGACCACCTTGACGAAGAAGAATGCCAAGTTTATTTGGGGATCCGAGTGGCAGGAGAGCTTTGACAGACTGAATTAGGCTTTGACCACAACACAAGTTCTAAATATGCCATCATGGTAGAGAGAGTTTGTGGTGTATACAGATGCATCGAAGCTTGGTTTGGGCGCTGTTCTGATGCAGCAGGACAGAGTGATAGCCTACACTTCCAGACAGATGAAGGTCCATGAGAACAATTATCCGACTCATGACCTCGAGCTAGCAGCAGTGGTTTTTTCCTTGAAGATTTGGAGGGATTATCTGTATGGGGAGAAGTGCAGGATTTTCACTAATCACAAGAGCCTGAAGTATTTTTTCACGCAGAAAGAGCTGAACATGAGACAGCGGAGGTGGCTTGAGCTAGTGAAGGACTATGATTTTGATATTAGCTACCATCCGGGTAAGGCTAATGTAGTTGCAGATTCCTTGAGCAAGAAGCATGCAGTGATTGCTCATTTGTCGGTACAGAGATCGCTGTAGGCGGAGATTCAGAGGTTCGAGCTTGCAGTTTATGCCAGGGCGATGCCCCAAATCTTGCTACTCTGACAGTGCAACCAACTCTGCGAGACAGAATCCAGGTAGGGCAGATTTTTGACGAGAAACTGCAGAAGTGGAGACAGAGGGACGAGGCTAAGGGTCGGAGACTGTATACAGTTGTGGATAGGATAGTCAGATATAAGGACCGACTGTGGGTTCCTGACTGTGATTCCCTGAGAGCAGATATCTTGAGCGAGGTCCACAGCACCCCGTACTCCATCCATCCAGGGAGTACGAAGATTTATAAGGATCTTTAGTCTCTATAATGGTGGCCGGGCATGAAGCGGGAGATTCTGCGATTCGTCTCTGAGTGTTAGACATGTCAGCAGGTCAAGACAGAGCATCAGAGACCTGCAGGGAAGATGACACCACTCCCTATTCTCCAGTGGAAATGGGAGAACATCACCATGGATTTCGGGACAGGGCTCCCGAGGACGACCGGAGGATATAATGCTATTTGGTGATCGTTGATCGGCTCACTAAATCAGCACACTTTTTACTGATCAGGAAGTCTTTCACCATGACTCAGTACGCAGAGCTGTACATCAGAGAGATAGTCAGACTGCATGGGATTCCAGTGTCCATCGTGTCAGACAGTGATCCGAGATTCACGTCTCCGTTCTGGAAGAGTCTACATCAAGCATTGGGTACTAAGCTGCTATTCAGTACTGCCTTCCATCCTCAGACTAACGAACAGTCAGAGAGGGTTATTCAGATTTTGGAGGACCTACTTAGAGCTAGAATAATCGACTTCCAGGGCAGCTGAGATGAAACGACCTCAATTTTTTTTATATACTAATCCTAAATCATAAACTCGAAAATACTATCTAAATAAAATAACTTAACATTTCTAACAATCATAATAAATTATCATATGAAATCTCAAGTGCATAAAATAAATTCTAAATCATCAACTAACCAAGACTTCCTAAATTGACCTTTAAAAAGATCAACTAACAATAAAATAAATCATAAAAATATCTCTAATAAAATCATTAACATAAATCTTTAAATCTTTAATCTAACAAGCTAGTGCGGAAACATAAAGGTCCTCCGGTCTGTACTGCTTCACTCTATCCACTCAATCGTCAGCACCTCCCATAAACCATCGAATCCTGCATCATACAAACCTAACGAGTCTAAAGACTCAGCACGTTCTAAACATGGATAGAAAATAATACATATACAATCACATGCATTAAAATCATACATTTATTTAAAATAGCTCTTAAAAATAAATAAATCATTTTAAAATAACTTTAAGCATAAATAAATCCTTTAAAAATCATTTAAAATAAACTTAGAGCATAAATAAATCATTTTAAAAATAACTTTAATAATCATCATCAATCATATATCATAAAATCATTTTAATCATAAGCTTTCAATCATATATCATTTTGGGTGAAATTTGATCCTTGAAAATGACTAGCTTTTATCCTTTGGTCGATTGATCAGTCTTCAGCTCCACATGGCCCATGGGGGTGTGCACTAGGCTTCACCATAGAAATACGATCGTCGGGGCTCCTTCGGGGGCCTTCTCCCATAGACGGGCTCCCTTTGGGGCTTTTCCCCATAAATGGGCTCCCTCTGGGCCTTTCTCCTCACATATCATATATCATTTGTTACAGTCAATTAACAACCCTCAAAATATTTTTTTTCTTTTAAAATCATAAAATAACATAGCTTTCCAAAAATAGCATTATAAACAGTATAAATTACACCGCTTAACCATAAATTATAAAAATATATATTATCATCAAAATCATCATTTTAAATCATATAATATCATTTAACAAGCATTGTGATCCTTCGAGACGCTGCCAAGTGTTTTCGTATTTTCCCAAGTGTAAAATTACCGTTTTGCCCTAGACGTAAAAATTCTCGAATTTATCTTTTTCTCACTTTTAATGACATAAGATTATTCTAAATAATTATTTAGGCTTAAATATAATTTCTCATAATTTTATGATGCCTAAAACTAGGCTTTTCAATTAATTCTTTAATTAACGTTTCGTGTAGCTATTAAATCCCGGATAAATACAAAACTCCATATTTTGATCCCAAATTTTAAACATAATTTTTTTTATTATTTATTCTACTCTTGTGAGCCATGAACCTGTGGACCCAGGGTTCTAATTTTTGCCTTTAAATTTTTGTTTTTGACACATTATCGAACCACCCGAGCCAACTCCTTATTTGTTCGAGCCACCTTGAGCCAAACCCAAGCCAACCCACCTAGGAACCCTCTTGAACAAGCCCAGCTCAAGGAACCAGCCCCTAAGTCGCTCAAACTTGCCTGGACAGTAGACCAAATTCTGCATGTGTGTGTGTGTGAGCCTCCTTGCACTTCTAGGACTCCTAACCCAACTAGGACTCTTCCAGCTGTTAAACCATCGACCTTTCTTGACCTTTACTGAGCTTAGACCAAACCCAGCCTCGTCCCAGACCAGCCCAAGCCCCTGGACGCGAGCAGCAACCTATCTGAACAAGACAGCAGCCCTGAGTCCCATGTGTTCTCTCACGGTTCCATCTTTTCCCTCAAGCCAGCAGCGACCCAGCCGCACCAGCCCTTGACCTTATTTTTTAGACCCTATAGGACCAGCCTTGCCAGCCTGAACCTCGCCCAGACCCTACTAATCCCTGCTGAAGCCTCGCGAACAGCCCCCTCCCCTTGTTCATGCGCACAGTGCTGTAGAGTTCGCAGCCACTCTTCCTACGAGCCAGCCTGCCCCTAACCTTCCTAAGATTCTCTTAGGACTCTAGTGGACCACCTTGGCCCGCCCTTAGCGCCGTTGCACCCCTCTCCCAAAGCACACCATCGCACCAAGCATGGGGGAGAGTCCTAATTAACTAGGACTCTTCCCTAGCCACTCCCACGCACCTACCCACCCTAAGACCCATCCTAGCCCTAGACCACGACCCTTAGGACCCAACCTCCCAGCCTTGGTTGAGCCCAAAGACCCCATGCACAAGAACCGAACCTTGAACCTTAACCAGCACACAAACCTTCAAAAAAACTCTCGGCCTATACTGATTTTCTTCCTACAGTTCCATCTTGGTTTTCTTTTTAAAATTTTCATGTTTTGATCATAATCAATCATATTTTATCATGTATTGGCAGCGTGTCCGTTGGATTCATAACGATTTTTTTAAAAAAAGTGTAAAATCGTGAAAACGTTGAAAATACGTATCATCCCGTAAAATAATCGAACCCACGTCTTTTTCATGCATAATAAAAAACACACATATTATGATTTGTACGATGTTTAAAAGGGTTTAGAAAACGTGCATTTGCGTTTAAAACACTCGATTATTCGATTGTCGGCGAGGGTGTGACGTTGGACGACCGGACGATGAAGAACACAAGCCTTCTTCCTTCCTCTTATTTTTTTTTTTTTGAAAATATTGTGTGTGCGCTAGAGGTGTATTTCGGCTGATATGGAAGGAATTATGGTGAAAGAAAACTCTAAAACACTATTTATGTATTTTAATTAACATGTAATTGGGCTTAAGTTTGGGCTAGCTTGTTTGCTTAGGGGTGATTGGGCCTACTTAATTTAGCTTAATTAGGCCCAATTGCCCTTATTTAATTGTAAAATAATATTCTACAAAAATTCATTTTCGAAAATATTGTTTTTGGTATTTTTAAAAATAATTAATTGGCCCAAAACCAATTTCCCAGACAAAATCGATATCGTCTCGTAAAATAATTCGAACTCCAAAATTTTTAGGAAAATTAAATCATATTTAAAGCATATTAGGAAGCCTTGTCATTATTTAAATGAAAATACATATTCTTGTCTTGGTCGTCCCCGGTCTCCTTTCCCCTGCCTATTATCGAATATTCGGGTAAAATCCTTAATTTCATGTAATCATGTCATATAATCATTTAATCATGCAATCATACATTTATTTATATAATAAATATCATTCTAGCATTTAAAAGCAATTAAATAAAATAATTAAGCAATTAAAATAATTTTGCATGCATGCGGTTTATGTAGGTTGGTTTTTCGGACGTTACATGAGAGTCGAAGTTACTTCTTGTGGATTTCACGCACAACAACAGTTACCAGACGTCTATTGGTGTGGCTCCATACGAGGCATTATACGGGAGGAGGTGTAGGTCTCCAGTGTATTGGGACGAGGTAGGAGAGACGGCAGAGATAGGGCCGGATATTGTCAATCAGACTGCAGAGTTAGTGGTTAAGATCCGAGATAGGATGAAGACCGCTCAGATCCGGCATAAGAGTTACGCAGATCAGCGGCGCAGAGATCTTGAGTTTGCCGTAGAAGACCATGTGTTTGTGAAGGTCGCACCGATGAAGGGTGTGATGAGATTTGGGGAGAAGAGCAAGCTCAGTCCAAGATACATAGGGCTGTTTAAGATACTGGAGAGAGTTGGGATGCTTGCATACAGAGTTGCTTTACCATCGAATCTGGCGGGAGGACATAATGTGTTCCACGTCTCCATGCTGTGAAGTACATGTCGAATCCTTCGCATGTGCTGAACTATGAGCCACTTCAGCTGACATCAAACATGTCCTTTGAGGAGAGACCCGCTCAGATTCTGGACAGACAGGAGAGGAGGCTCCGGAACAAGGTGATCCACATGGTCAAAGTCAAGTGGCTGAATCATTTCGAGGAGGAGGCTGCTTGGGAGATTG
The DNA here is from genome assembly GCF_012295235.1 of Primulina huaijiensis. Lineage (NCBI taxonomy): Eukaryota > Viridiplantae > Streptophyta > Magnoliopsida > Lamiales > Gesneriaceae > Primulina > Primulina huaijiensis. The sequence goes on from NC_133313.1 coordinate 14,516,818, forward strand.
AGGCCAAGATGAGGAGTCGCTATCCGGAGTTATTCAGTATGTTTTAAATTTCAAGGACAAAATTTGGTTTAAGGGGGGGAGAGTTGTTAGGTCAAGGAAATTCGATCTACATAACCTGAATGCATGCAATCTAGGATTTTATTTTAAATTATGTGTTTAATGATTTTTTTATGCATTTAATGCATGATCATTACATGGATAGGATTTATTTCTTCATTATTTTAAAGTTTCATGCATTAGGGTTTATAGTCGCATTTCGCACTGGAGCGATAAACGGAGAACGGGGAAAGTTAAGGAAAATATTTTTATTGAATGATTAATTTTAATTATTTAATAGGAAGTGTTTTTAAGGGTGTTTTCGAAAAATGGACCTTGGAGGGTATTTTTACTCGCCGGATATCCAGTACGCAAATTTTAGCGAATCGGGGATCTTTTTGAGGGCTCGGGCAATATTTTCAAAAACGTACCTAAATGAAATATTTTTCGAGAGTGTTATTGGGCTTGTTGGTGTGGTTTTATTGCTTAATGGACTCAAGACCCTTTTTAATTCTTTTAAATATAATTAAGGGCACATTAGTGTTAAGTAGGTTATTTATATATACCCTAAACCAACCCTAAACCTATTTTTCACCAAGTGGCCACCCCTCCCCTCTCCTTCAGCAGCACTCCCAAGTGAATTTCAGCAGCAACTTGCTACAAGTTCGGCCCCTCCATTTTTATTTCAAACAAGTTTCCTCCCCGCTCCTCCGGTGCTTGTCCGACGCGCATAGCTTCAAGTTTGTGAGCATATAATCATCAAGGCACACTTGTATTTTCGTTTTCTCCTCATTCACATCATAAGTACGCTGATATCTATGTAAATACATGACACTCCTTTGATCTACATTGTGTTTACGATTTGGAATAAGTTTGTCATGAAAATTTGCCTTTTACATGACTCATGCTCACGTTTTCATTGATTTTGTGTAAGGGGACTGCTGACAGTTGTGATAGGGGGATGCTAACGTCGTGAACTTAGGTAGAAAGGGGCTGGAGTTGGCTTGGTGTCGAATGCATTGAGGGCCGATCGATGCTTAGTGTTTTTTGGCTCGGTTTTGGCGAGATCGAAGGTTTTGGGTTGTGCCGTCGTGCATGTCTTGAATCGAACCAAGAAAATGGCCCTATTGGGTCCGTGACAGGGCTGGGAGAGGGCCATGAATGGCTGGTTGTGGTCTAGGAATCAGCCGAAGGGGGTTAGATCGAGGGAGGGTTCGTTAGCTTGTGCGGCGCGGTTCGAGGATTGTGCGTGAGGTTAGTTGTTTGGGCAGTAGGGTAAGCTAAGATGGTTCAAGGAGGATCTCTTGAGTTTGGTATTGGTTCTAGAATAGAGGGTTAGGTGCTGGACAAGTCGGCTTTTGGCTAGAATCGATAAAAACACAGCTTGGTGCATTAGGGTTTGTAGGAACTTCAAAGTGACGAAAATCCAGCAACTCTAAGGGTTTGTTGGAGAGGCTTAAGGGGAATGGTCTTGATGGTTTAAGGGCGTTTAGGATGGGTCTAAGGTGTCGAAAATTTTGAGAAAGTTTTGGTTAAGTTTCGAGTTGATTCGGGTTAAAATTGGGACCCTGGTCCAAGTTTTAAAACGAATCATATAAGTTTTGAATCAGGTCCAAGTTTAAGTCTAAGAAATGTTAAAAAAATATGTTTTGGAGTGTTTTAAGGAGTTTGGTAAGCTTCGGGTTGAATGTAGAGGTCTAGGGGTAAAATGATCATTTTAGGTTTACAGGGGCAAAACGGTCATTTCGCACCTGAGTCGAGATTTTAGTACTTGAAGCGCTCTGAGCACAATTTTACATGTTTTATTTAATGGTCATTTTGCACCTGAGTCGAGATTTTAGTCCTGGAAACGCTCTGAGCACAATTTGATATGTTTTAGTTAATGTTTTTGTGTCACGAACATGATTTTTATGAAATTATGAAAAATATGTTGCATACTTGATTTTAAAGGAATATTTCGTATATTTATGATTTTGATAAGTGATGAAAATGATGATGTTTTCGAATGATGAGAATTGGTTGTGACTGACGATATATGTATACGATGATGATGAGGCCTAGGCGTAGCGGATGGGTAATACCGAGGCTGATGTTCGACAACCGTTGGGCACCACGATTATACGTAGATGGATTCATCGAATAGAGCTGATATGATTAGAGCTGTTATGAAAGTCACAACTAATGAACTGAATTCAATTAAAGTAAATGTAAAAGTAAATGTTTTATCCTTGTAATTAGACATTACTTAATTCACATAATTGAGATTTCAGGAGCTAAATTGAAATGAATAGGATTTGAGTAGAAAAAGACATGGGATAGCATGATATGAGAATGGAGATCAGCAGACGTCGCGCACATGCGAGGAGAAAGGCGTGCATCTGCGCGAGGTGGTGAAATTCAGAAATGCCGAGACAGAGTTTCTCGCGCACATGAGCATAGTGAGGGCGCGCATATGCGCGAGCGGCTGGATTTCAGGGCGCCGAGACAGAATGTCTCGCGCATATGCGCCGGTGCAGGATGCACATATGCGCGAGACGTGCAACATGAAAAATGAGACACATGTATAGCCATGCATATCACCATGTAAACCTTCCACCCACTTTCGTTCTTTCAGAATAGCATCCAAGCAACCGAGACTCCATAGAAAAGAAATCCTCCAAGTTCCATCATAGCTTAGAAATTTGGTTTGGCAAGATTTAACCATCCAAATTGCAAATCGAGCTCACTTCCGTGCTCCTCTCGTCAAGAACTTCAAAAGGACGTAATTTTTATTATGTTCTAGCATGGTTTGAAATTATATATTGGAGGAATCATTATTTGATTGATATTATGTGTTCTGGAGATATTGATAATCGTAGAATCGAAAACAGATCGAAGAACGGATATCGTATGAAATTGTTATTATTTTTAAGATTATGTTGATTGGGATTGTTCAGATTATTGAGATACGGATTGTATTGGCTATTGGTTATGAATTGTAATGAGTATATCTTGTTGTCTGAGTTGACGGGGATATCGGTATTGTACTGTTATGCCGTTGAAATGTACTTAGATTGAGTATTGATCAGAGCAGATCTTGAGTTGAGTTGTATTTGATATTGTACTTTGCAAATATGTCATTCCAGATTTGGTATTGGCGGCTTTAGAACTGATAGCAGAAAGATCAGAGTTACCCAGCTTTTGTACTGCGAAAAGAAATGTATAAATTAATGTGAAACCGGGAGAAACGACTCGAGTGAGATATAACTTGAGTTTCCCAAAATCACATACTAGATTGCTATTACTTTGATGTATTTGCAATGATTGAGATTTATGTCCTTGTTCTATTGAGTTATAGAAAGCATGGAATAAGAGATAGATATCGTGACAGAGTCTTTGGCAGAGGTGCCAAATTTGGCAGAGGTACCAAGTCACTATATCGTGACAGAGTCTTCGGTAGAGGTGCCAAGTCACTGGACGTTTGGTTTATATCGAGGTGCTTAGGAGACAGATCAGTTCCTACTGTAGAGACTCGATATAGTGGACCAAAGTTTGGGAATAGGAACGTACCGCCACCTCGAATGGAAGAGTAGGTGGGAGATTTGTTACGTTCTTATTCAATCGGGATCCCTAGACTAGATAAGAGTCGATAAGAGTTTGACGTAGAATCGAGTCAAAGATTAAGAGTTCAAGAGTTTGATTTAAAACTTTGTAACGAGTGGAATTACAGATTTGTATTGATGATGTGTTCATAGATTATGATATATGTTGTGTCATACATGCCTTATGCTTTGATATAGGATTATATGAATTGCATGTATACATTGTTTATACTGGGAATATAATTCTCACCGGAGTTATCCGGCTGTTGTTGTGTTTGTATGTGTGCATGACAACAGGTGGGACATGATCAGGGTCAAGAAGAGGATGGCAGATCGAGATTAGAGCGGTGATTCGGACTTAGAAGTAGAACTGGTTGTACAACTCTGATATGTAGTTGATGAACACTAGTGTATGATTTTCCTTTAATCATGTTTTGTATTTGGAATCATGTTGTAGATGTTGAACTTGATTTTGTTCAATAAATAAGAGAAAGCATAACTTGTTGTAGTATTTTCTTTCAACACTTGTTATGATGGGCTTTCCTTGTAAAAAAAAAATTAATAATTTAGACCTAGTTTATACAATTGATCCATTTAATCATAAAAGATTGATTAAGAAATGAATTAGCGTCCGGGTCCTCACAACAGGTGGTATCAGAGCAGTAGGTTCTTGAGACTGAGATAGAACCAGAGCTGTAAGATGGAAGCTAGTGAGTGGGGTAGATTAAGTTTCCTTTCTTGCTTCTATGATATGAAAGGATGATTTACTGCTTTAATAAGTACATGTTTACCTGTTTATCTGATTTAATTGGAAACATGTATTATAGAAAGAATGAATCAGAACCGATTCTTGATCAGAGGTACGATGATCAGAGGAGGACTGAGACTGATTTGTTAGATTTGATTACTAATCATATTGATAATCAGATATGCCTCCTCGAAGAATCCCAGAACAGGGTAGTACTTCAAATAACCCGATGGATGGTACAGAGACACCTATGGAACAACAGAAATAGCCACAACCTCCAGCCCATTTCCAACAACCCCCTCCCAGATTTGATAGTGGCAGTAACAGCAGTGGAAAGAAAGATAATCTGAAAGGCCGAGGGAAACATTTTAAGAAATCTGGAAGTAGTTCATCTAGTTCCAGTGACTCGCGACAGACTGGTTCTGGCCAGAGTTATACAGGGGTCTATTGCAGAGCATGTGAAGGGAGACATCCCACAGAGAGTGTTTGGTATTTGCAACATCTGTAGACAGCCAGGACATTTTGCCAAAGTCTGTCCCTAGCGAGGTTCCCAATGATCCCAAGGAGCAGAATCATTTGGATAAGTTGCTCAGGTTGATAGACGATCATCTGCTGTTCACTCTTTCCAGCCATTACCTGCCCAGTCACAGCCAAGGTCAGGAGGAAGCCAGACTGTTAGTCAACCTCCGAGACAGCAGGCCAGAGTGTTTGCCTTGACTGAAGAACAGGCCCAGGAAGCACCTGATGATGTAGTTGCAGGTAACTGTTCTCTTTGTGGTTATCCTGCATATGTATTGATTGATACTGGTGCATACCATACATTTATCTCTGAGCGCTTTCCATTGATGCATGCTTTTCCTGTTGAATCTTTATCTTCTGTAGCATCTATTTCTTCACCTTTTGGGAAAGGTCTTATATCAGTGAATTCTGCTAGAAATTGTATGCTACAGTATGACGGGCATGAGATAGAATTAGTGTAGAACCCGTAAATTAGACTACGTTTAAGCCATGCATAATTCTAGTATTTAAATTAAAATGATTTTATTGCGTGAATATTTAAATTTTTTTCTTTAAATTTGATGAGTTATTTTACGCAGTATTTTAGTTATTATCTTTTCAATTAAATAAGTGAGGTCGGACCGGAGTTGGAGTATGAAGATAAAATTTAATATTAAGAAAATATTCTTAGAACTTATTTAAGATAAAGAATAATTTATTCTAATGAAAAAGAATGTTTAAGGATTTATTTAATTAACTTGAGATAAGTAGTAAATAAATTCTTTATGTCCAATAATTTAATTAAAAGCCTAAAATAAAATATGTGACCAATTGAGATAAGTTAATCTAGGCTTATTTTATTTAAGAAATTGTAACTTAACATGATAGTAAATTTAATTTAAAAATTTGCCATGCATGCAAGATAATTACCATCCTACATTAATTTATTAATTCACTAAAATACATAATTAATGTTTAAAACTTTAAGGAGATAAAATTCAATAATTAAACAATTTTTCCCTCCATTCTAAGCATAGAATTCGGCCACCTCATTTAAGGAATTGATATTATTTGACAACTCTCCATTTTGATATCTTTCCTTAATCCTTTCATGGCATAGATAATTCTCTCATTTTAAATCCCCAACAATTAATAATTTAGCAATATTTCATCCCCATTTATCTTGCAATTTTCGGCCATCACCTAAAAGATTTAAATTAAGTTTGACAACTCATTTCCTTTGATTCTCTTCCTTATCCATTCTTGGTAGATAACCCCTTCATTTTTAATCCCCACTAATTAATGATTTAAGCAATATTCCATCCCATTTTAATAGTAGATTTCGGCCACCTCATTATTTTAAAAGACTTAATTTTTGTTTTGGCAACTCACTATTTTAATTCATTTCCTCATCTTTTCTTGGAGATAATTCCCCCACCTTTTTAATCACCAAGTAATTCACAATTAAGCAATATTCCACCTTAAACCTAGACTAGAAATTGGCCACTTCCATGTAAATTATTCTCCATATCTCCCTCAAATCAAATCATTTCCCTTATCTCTCAACTCAAGGATAGAAAGATTTCTATCTTGTCATTCTATCCCCATTTATCTTGCAAATTCCTCATTCATTTCCTAGACTTCTATCCCTCCTCATTTTCGAAAATTTCAATCCCTTTCAGTAGAGAAAACATGAGAAAGCAAGGAAAAATAAGAGAGAAAACACAAGAAAAATAAAAGAGAAAACAAGAGAAGAGAACTCCGTCTCCGCCGCGCCGTGTCGTCGTATTAATTCGTTTTCTTTTCAAACAAAATCCAGGCATGTATATATTCTTATTTGCTCTTCAATAAAGTCGTATTATGATTTTTAAACACCACATGATCATGATTTTTCAACCAAAACCGAAATACATCAACCTTTTTTCAGAAAATGAACATGCAGAATTTTTCGGTTTTCCTTTGTACCTCACGGGTTGGTTGTTTCTGGTGATTTCAGGGTGTGGTTTGATCCTAGGCCCCAAAGGCTGCATCTAGACATGTACTAGGACATGTTAGGATCATATTGGTCCAATAGTTCAAGCCCATGCACGCTGGAAATTCAGTTTTGACAGCAACTCACCCTTAGTGCTATATTGTGCATCGATTTCTGTTGCTTGCTGTCAAGGGAGTGTTTCTGATCTTGGCTGCCCTAGGGGCCTATAGCCATGGTTACAACACCTACCTATCATGTCTAAGACGTGACCAAGTCGCCCTTTTGAGGCTTGGTCCATGGTGAATCGGTTTTCAAATCAAAAGAAACAAGAACAGCCCACTGTCCCTTCCCCTACTGCATGTGATGTTTCGATTTTTGTGGAGTGGTGTGGATCTTGGTTGGTCTCTGGCCCTTAGCCACGGTTCATACCACACCCTTTGATGTCTAGATCATGCCATGGTCAAGCAAATGTCCCTTCGAATTGTGGCTGGCCTAGGGCCCATAGCCATGGTTCAAATCATTCCTTAGGACCTCGATACAAGGCTCTGGTTGGTGGTTCAAGCCCCAATGGCCGGTAGTTCCGAAAACGACTCAAGCAAACACAAGCGCTGCCGCTGGAATTCTGGACAGCAAGTTTGCACGTCGGTTCAGAGGCTCATTTGAGTTCTTGGTTGGCTTTCAGCCTATGGCCTTAGACTGGACAGTACCTCATCAAGTTAAGAAGGTCATGTTTTTGGCTGTTTGTGATTCGGATCATTTTAGAGGTCGTACGAGAATTTACGGTGCAATGTGCCAAAATGACTCTCGAAAGAGCGTTTCACGTTTTTGGCCTCCATTCACTAAATTTCGAGTACTGCAAATTTAGGAGCATTATTTCATCATTTTAAGAGTATTTTAAACATGACTAAACGTTGGTTTGGTGTTGGTTCTGGTTGGCTCGGAGTCATGATTAAATACTAAGTCAGTGGGCGTAATTGTCTCGTTTTTGGATTCAATTACAAAGTTTGGTCAAGTAAATCATTTGCATATTTTTCATGACATAATTAGGTCGCAGCGAGCCTGCGAACGGTCCAACCCTTACGGTAAAATTAATACAGGATATTTAATTACGTTATTTAATTATATTACGTGCAAAAATGTAAAATATCCATTTTTGAGATTTATGTGATATTGCTTGAGGCCACTTCGCTGTTATTATTACTTCACTCGGTGGTCACTTACCGGTTCAGTTCAGTTCATCCCGGTGGCTACTTACCGGTCCCACCCAGTATACTGTGGTATTAGTCTGATCAGACGTACATTATTTCACCCGGTCGTCAGTTAACGGTCAGTTCAGTTCAGTGCAGTTCAGGGGGCCACTTGCGTATAACATAATCTCAACAGAAAATTATTACACGTTATTTTATGACAGGGCTCTACGGAGCAAACATTTCACTTACTACTTTCAGTTCAGTTCAGTTGTGCACGTAATATAAATTATTCATGATACGATTTTAGTTCAGTGATGCACGCATTACAATTAATCATGACATGATATTTTCCTTCGCATGCGATTTTATTATTATTACTTGTTATTTACGATATATGCATGCTGAGTCTTTAGACTCACTAGGCTTGATTGTTGTAAGTACTGATGAGTTCGGGACCGAGGGCAGGGACCAGTGAGCCATCGAGGGTCGGCAGTAGTGGAATCCGAGGACCTCATTTCCAGCATTTACTATTTTTATGCTCAAACATTTTCATCGTTATGGGATTATTTTAAAATATGAGTTTGCAAACAAGTATTTACTTCCGCTGTTATGTTAAATTGTTAAACTTTTATCAGTTATTTTTATGAATGAGACATTTTATTTACGTAAAGAGAAAATTTTTAAATTTTTCCGCAAATTTTCAAGTACGAATTAAGAGGCCTTTACAGGTGGTATCAGAGCCTATGTTCTTGTAAAGAGTTGCACTACTACTGACCTCGAGAAGCTCACGAAGTCACGTCTTTGGTCTATAAGTTTTACATTCATGCATTTTATTTAAAGCCGGAATTATTTTATCTGCATGTTCTCATGAAGTATTTTTACGTTCAGATTTTAATTGTTCAGTATTTATTTACATTTAAATAAATTATGGAATTATGCATGTTGGTTACGTATGGGTTATATGTATGAAACAGTATGCCTCCTGGACGCCTTGTTGAGCGAGTGAGAGACGACGAGCCTCGTCTTGAGGACAGGGAGGATCAGAGACAAGAGAGGCACGGACCTCCACCCCCTCCACCTGATATGAACGCCCAGATGCTGGCTGGGATGACACAGTTCTTCGCGCAGTTTGCGGGGAACAATGCCGCTGGAGAAGCTAGGCCGACAGGGGCCGAATCTATTTATGAGAGATTCATGATGATGCGTCCTAAGGAGTTTTCAGGGACGACGGACCCCATGATTGCCGAGGGCTGGATCAAGTCCCTCAAGGTTATCTTCGAGTTTATAGAGCTTGGAGATGCAGACAGAGTTCGTTGTGCCACCTACTTATTCGGAGGAGATGCCCGCTTATGGTGGGAAGGAGCATCAGTAGCTCTGAACTTGGCTACACTGAGTTGGGCGCGTTTCACGGAGGTATTCTATTCCAAATATTTTACTGATGAAGTGCGCACCAGGTTGACCACGGAATTCATGAGTCTGAGGCAAGGAGATTTGACTGTTACGGAGTTCATCCGTAAGTTTGAGAGGGGTTGTCATTTTGTGCCCCTGATCGCGAATGATGCTAAAGCCAAGTTGATGCATTTCTTGGTGGGTCTACGGCCGATCTTGCACCGTGATGTTAGGGTATCTGACCTTACTACTTATGAGGTCGCTGTCTCCAGAGCTCTAGCCGCAGAGCAGGATCAGCGGGATATCGAGAGAGACCGTCAGGGCAAGCGCCCAGTCCAGGTACCGCACCGCCCTCCTCCTCAGCAGCATCAGCAGCAGAATAAGAGGCCTTTCCACGGCCCACCCAGGAACAGGGGCCAGCAACAGCAGCAGCAGCAGCGGGGACGCGCAGTCCCTAAGCCTATGGAGCATCCGATATGTCCTAAATGCTCACGCCGCCATCCTGGAGTATGTATGTATGGCTCTGAGAAGTGTTACAAGTGCGGTAGCCCAGACCACGTGCTACCGCAGTGCCCTCAGAGGAACCTGCCTACCCAAGGCAGGGTATTTGCTCTCCATGCAGCGGAGACGAACCCCGATACCATGCTTATGACAGGTACCTTTAAACTTTAAATTTATATTTGGGATTTAATATTTTGGGTTGAGATTTTGAACCTACAATTGCGATAGGGTTGCATACTCGACTCAGTATTATTTTTTGGGAATTTAAGTTAGAATAACTTTGGCCTATGCATGTCTATAAGCTTAGCTCTTGTGATTATTGGGTTCAGCATAGTGTTCTAACCTTTCAGGGAGAATTTTCATAGCTGGCTCTGCTACAAAAGCCTTGATAGATTCAGGGGCTACTCACTCGTTTATTTCAGAGGTCTTCGCTAATTTTCTCAAAGTTAAGACCATTGGGCTAGATGTAGCCTATTCAGTAGTACTGCTTTCGGGAGAGGAGATGACAGCTACCAATGTGATCCGAGACATAGATCTTGAGCTTCATGGCAACCTCGTTTATGCGGATCTAATCGTATTGCCGATGCCAGAGTTTGACATCCTATTAGGCGTGGATTGGCTATTGCGGAACAGAGTGTTGATAGACTTCCAGCGGAGATCTGTTCTAGTCCGACCGCTTGGGATGACACAGTTCTTATTTGAGCCGGACAGGTACTTTCCCTTACCGCGCATTATTCCTTATCTCCAGGCTAGGAAGCTCATGCATAGAGGGTGTCGAGTGTTTTTAGCAACTTTTATATCTATCCCCGAGGCACCCAGTCAGTCAGCCTCAGATGTCCCAGTTGTCAGAGATTTTCTAGACGTTTTTCCAGAAGACGTCTCTGGTATGCCACCTAACCGAGAGGTGGAGTTTTCCATTGAGCTTATGCCAGGTACGGTTCCGATCTCAAAAGCACCGTACCGACTAGCACCGACAGAGATGGCAGAGCTTAAGAAGCAGATTCAGGAACTTCTTGACAAGGAGTTCATTCGCCCAAGTTTTTCACCATGGAGCGCGCCAGACTTGTTTGTGAAGAATAAGGATGGCTCTATGAGACTTTGCATCGATTACCGGGAGTTGAACAGGGTTACAGTGAAGAATAAATACCCGCTGCCGAGGATTGAAGATCTATTTGACCAGTTGCAGGGAGCTTCGGTGTTCTCCAAGATTGATTTGCGTACCGGTTATCACCAGTTGAGGGTGAAAGATACTGATGTTTTGAAGACTGCTTTTAGCACTAGTTATGGCCACTACGAGTTCCTTGTGATGCCGTTCGGTTTGATGAGTGCGCCAGCGATCTTCATGGATCTCATGAATCGCGTATTTCAGCCGTATCTTGATCAGTTTGTGATAGTGTTCATAGACGACATTCTCGTCTACTCGAAGAATCAGGAGGATCACGGCAGACATCTGACCACAGTGTTGCAGACATTGCAGAAGCACAGATTATTCACAAAGTTCAGTAAGTGCGAATTATTATTGGAGAAGGTGGCGTTCTTAGGCCACATTGTTTCTAGCAGTGGCATTGAGGTAGACCCAGCGAAAGTTGCAGCAGTCAGAGATTGGGTTGTGCCACAGAATGCATCTGAGATTCATAGTTTTCTTGGCTTAGCAGGATATTATCGGAAGTTCATTCAGGGATTTTCATCCATCGCAGTTCCACTCACAACATTGACCAAGAAGAATGTGAAATTTGTGTGGAGCGATGAGTGCCAGAAGAGCTTCGATACTTTGAAGCAAGCTCTTATCTCAGCACCAGTTTTGGCCATGCCATCAGGGCCTGGAGATTTTGTCTTGTATACCGATTCTTCGAAGCTCTGTCTCGGCGCAGTATTGATGCAGCATGGGAAGGTGATAGCATATGCTTCTCGTCAGTTGAAGACTCATGATAAGAATTACCCTACTCATGATCTAGAGTTGGCAGCCGTTGTTTTTGCCTTGAAGATCTGGAGGCATTATTGGTACGGGGAGAAGTGCCAGATCTTTACCGACCATAAGAGCCTCAAGTATTTCTTTACGCAAAAAGAGCTGAATATGCGTCAGAGGCGATGGTTGGAGCTTGTGAAAGATTATGATTGTGACATTATCTACCACCCGGGTAAGGCTAATGTAGTCGCGGATGCATTGAGCAGGAAAGTTACAGTGATGGCCCATCTGACGATTCAAAGACCTCTTCAATCTGAGATGCAGAGGTTTGATCTAGAGGCATATCCTCAAGGTAGAGTTCCCCGTCTATCCACCTTGACGATCCAGTCTTCTCTCATTGACCGTATTCGCAGTGGTCAGCCAGCAGATGAGCAGTTGGCAAAGTGGAAGCAGAGAGATGAGGCCAAGGGCAGTGTCTTGTATTCAGTTAGTGATGGTATTGTGAGATACCGGGACAGGATATGGGTTCCTAGCAGTGATTCTATCCGAGCAGATATTCTATCAGAGGCCTATATGTCGCCGTACTCTATTCATCCAGGGAGTACGAAGATGTACAAAGACCTGCAGTTATTGTACTGGTGGCCAGGAATGAAGAAGGATATCAGACGCTTTGTATCCGAGTGTCTGACTTGTCAGTTAGTGAAAGCAGAGCATCAGAGGACAGCAGGTTTGCTCAAGCCTCTTCCTATTCCCGAGTGGAAATGGGAGAATATTACCATAGACTTTGTTACCGGTTTGCCGAAGTCAGTCAGAGGATCAAATGCTATCTGGGTGATTGTTGATCGTCTTACCGAATCAGCGCACTTCTTGCCTATCAAGACGACTTTCACCATGAGTCAGTATGCAGAGTTGTATATCAGTGAGATAGTCCGACTTCATGGTATTCCAGTTTCTATCGTGTTTGACAGAGACCCCAGATTCACTTCCTCATTTTGGAAGAGTTTGCATTTGACGATGGGTACGAAGTTGTTGTTTAGCACAACTTTCCACCCTCAGACAGACGGGCAGTCAGAGCGAGTTATTCAGATTTTGAAGGATCTTCTCCGTGCTTGTATTATCGATTTCTCCGGGAGTTGGGAGTCGAACTTGCCATTAGTGGAGTTCACCTATAACAACAGCTTTCAGTCGTCTATAGGAATGGCTCCATATGAAGCATTGTATGGTCGCAGGTGTAGATCTCCTGTTCATTGGGATGAGCTAGGAGAAAGAGCAGAGTTGGGTCCAGAGATTATTCAGCAGACTGTCGATGTAGTAGCCCAGATACGTGACAGGATGAGGACTGCTCAGAGTCGACAGAAGAGTTATGCGGACCAGCGGAGGAGAGATTTAGAGTTCGCCGTGGGCAACCATGTCTTTGTGAAATTGACTATCGGCAACTGAACAAAGCTACTGTAAAGAATAAGTATCTGTTGCCTCGTATCGATGATTTATTTGATCAGTTGCAGGGTTCTTTGTTTATTCCAAGATCGATCTGAGATCTGGATATCATCAGTTGAGAGTCAGAAATTCTGATATATCCAAGACAGCTTTCAGAACCAGGTATGGCCACTATGAGTTTATAGTCATGCCGTTTGGGTTAACGAATGCTCCAGCTGTATTTATGGGTTTGATGAACCGTATATTTCAGAAATATCTTGATGATTTTGTGATTATCTTTATTGATGATATTCTGATTTATTCAAATAATATGACTGATCATACTGACCATTTGAGAATTGTATTGAGAATTCTGAGAGCTGAGAAATTGTATGCCAAGTTATCGAAATGTGAATTTTGGCTGAAACAAGTAATATTTCTGGGGCACATCGTATCGAAAGATGGGATTTCTGTCAATCCTAGCGAAGTTGAGGCTGTGATCAATTGGCCTAGACCGACATCAGTGCCAGAGATACGCAGTTTTATGGGTTTAGCGGGCTATTATCGTCGATTCATCAAAGATTTCTCGAGTATTGCTAAGCCGATTACTCAACTAACTCAGAATAATGCACCTTTTATTTGGTCAGAGGCATGTGAATCCAGTTTTCTAGAGTTAAAGAAAAGATTAACCAGTGCTCCGGTGTTGACTATTCCGTCAGGTACTGGTGATTTTGTTGTTTATTGTGATGCTTCTCACAGAGGCATAGGTTGTGTTTTGATGCAGCGAGGATATGTTATTGCTTATGCCGCGAGACAGTTAAAGTTACATGAGACTCGCTATCCAATTCATGATCTTGAATTGGCTGCGATTGTCTATGCATTGAAGATTTGGCGACATTATCTATACGGTGAGAAGTTTGATATTTATTCTGATCACGAGAGCCTGAAATATCTATTTTCACAGTCAGAACTGAATATGAGGCAACGAAGATGACTTGATTTACTGAAAGATTTTGATTGTGAAATTAAATACTATCCGACGAAGTCAAATGCAGCAGCTGATGCACTGAGTCGAAAGGTATGTTCTTTATCCTTATCGACGATTGGTGTTTCAAATGTAATTGAAGATTGCTGTTTGTCTGGATTAGTATTTGAAATAGATTGTAAATCGTTGAGACCTTGTGCTAGTCAGGTTGAACCAGAACTAATTGTAAGAATTAAAAAAACACAGAAAGACGATCAAAATATTCAGAACTCGATTATGATGGTCAGATCATGGCATCAATCAGAATATCGGGTTCGTAATGATGTATTGTATATGAATAATCGACTTGTTGTGCCAGATGTTTCAGATTCGAGACATCAGATATTGGCAGAAGCACACTGTAGTCGTTTGATTATTCAACCTGGTGGCAGAAAGATGTACAATGATCTGAAGAAACAGTTTTGGTGTAAACAGATGAAATCAGACATTGCAGAGTTTGTGTCCAGATGTTTGACTTGCCAACAGGTAAAAGCAGAAAGAAAGAAACCAGGAGGTCTATTGCATAGTTTAGCGATTCCAGAATGGAAATGGGATCACATTTCCATAGATTTCGTTACAAAGCTACCACGAACCTCCCGAGGTTGTGATAAGATTTGGGTCGTTATTGACAGATTAACCGAATCAGCATGTTTTATTCCGTACAAGATGATGTACAGACATGACCAGATTGCAGAGATTTATGTCAGAAATGTGGTCAGATTGCATGGAGTGCCGAAGTCTATTGTATCAGATCGTGATCCTCGATTCACTTCACATTTTTGGCACAGTTTGCAATAGGCTCTAGGTACGAGATTACATTTGAGTACTGCATATCATCCTCAGACAGACGGGCAGTCAGAGAGGACTATCCAGACATTTGAAGATATGCTTAGAGCTTTAGTGCTAGATTTTGGAACAAGTTGGCAAGATTCTCTACCACTTTGTGAATTCTCGTATTGGGATGATACTTCCGAGGTACCTGAGATTGGACCTGATATGATCCGAGAGATGACTGAGAAAGTTAAGATGATGCAGCAAAGAATGAAAACGGCTTAGGATAGACAAGCCAAATATGCAAATATTCGACGTCGACCGTTAGAATTTGAAGAAGGGGACATAGTATTTTTGAAGATTTCTCCTTTCAGAGGCGTTGTCAGATTTGGCAAGAAAGAGAAATTGTCTCCACGTTATATTGGGCCGTATGAGATTCTAGAAAATATAGGTGATCGTGCATATCGACTTGCTATTCCTCTTTCTCTATCTGGAATACATGATGTCTTTCATGTCTCTATGCTATGGAAATATCTTCTTGATGCTTCTCACGTTCTTCAGCCAGATGAGGCCGAACTCGATGAAACTCCGAGTTATTTTGAGAAACCACTGCAGATTCTTGATCATAAAAAAAACAGCTCAGAACGAAGACTATTCCATTTGTGAAAGTTCAGTGGAGTCGTCATGGCATTGAAGAAGCTACTTGGAACACTAAATCACACATGAGACAGAAGTTCCCAGAGTTATTTCACTGATGTGAGTTCCTTATTTATTTAGCTTTTGTTATGTCTTCGTATATGATATGCTTTGATTGCCTATGGTTTCGAGGACGAAATCATGTTTCATAGGAGGAGAATTGTGAGGTCGAGATTTTATCCCTTTAATTAGACATTACTTAATTCACAGAATTGAGATTTCAGGAGCTAAATTGCAATGAATAGGATTTGAGTAGAAAAAGACATGAGATAGCATGATATGAGAATGGAGATCAGCAGACGTCGCGCACATGCACGGAGAAAGGCGCGCATCTGCGCGAGGGGCCAAAATGCCGAGACGAAGGTCTCGCGCAGAGCGCGCATATGCGCGAGCAGGGCAGTAGCCAAGGTTCCGAGACAGAACTTTTGGCGCATATGCGCAAGACAGGGCGTGCATATGCGCAAGGTGGTGAAATTCAAAAATGCCAAGAAAGAGTTTCTCGCACACATGCGCGGAGTGAGGGCGCCCATATGCGCGAGCGGCTGGATTTCAGGGCGCCGAGACAGAATGTCTCGCGCATATGCGCGTCCGGCATATGCCCCGGTGCTGGACGCGCATATGCGCGAGATGTTCAGCATGAAAAATGAGCCACATGTATAGCCATGTATATCACCATGTAAACCTTCCACCCACTTTCATTCTGTTAGAATAGCAGCCAAGCAACCGAGACTCCATAGAAAAGAAATCCTCCAAGTTCCATCATAGCTTAGAAATTTGCTTTGGCAAGATTTAACCATCCAAATTGCAATCCGAGCTCACTTCTGTGCTCCTCTCTTCAAGAACTTCAAAAGGACGTAAGTTTTATTATGTTCTAGCATGGTTTGAAAATTATGTATTGGAGGAATCATTATTTGATTGATATTATGTGTTCTGGAGAAATTGATAATAGTAGAATCGAAAACATATCGAAGAACGGATATCGTATGAAATTGTTATTATTTTTCAAATTATATTGCTTGGGATTGTTCAGATTATTGAGATATGGATTGTATTGGCTATTGGTTATGAATTGTAATGAGTATATCTTGTTGTCTGAGTTGACGGGGATATCGGTATTGTACTGTTATGCCGTTGACATGTACTTAGATTGAGTATTGATCAGAGCAGATCTTGAGTTGAGTTGTATTTGATATTGTACTTTGCAAATATGTCATTCCAGATTTGGTATTGGCGGCTTTAGAACTGATAGCAGAAAGATCAGAGTTACCCAGCTTTTGTACTGCGAAAATAAGGGTATAAATAAATGTGAAACCAGGAGAAACAACTCGAGTGAGATATAACTTGAGTTTCCCAAAATCACATACTATATTGCTATTACTTTGATTTATTTGCAATGATTGAGATTTATGTACTTGTTCTATTGAGTTATAGAAAGCATGGAATAAGAGATAGATATTGCGACACAGTCTTTGGCAGAGGTGCCAAGTCACTATATCGTGACAGAGTCTTTGGTAGAGGTGTCAAGTTTGGCAGAGGTGCAAAGTCACTGGACGTTTGGTTTATATCGAGGTGCTTAGGAGACAGATCNTAAGTCACTGGACGTTTGGTTTATATCGAGGTGCTTAGGAGATAGATCAGTTAGTATTGTAGAGACTCGATATAGTGGACCGAATCCCGAGAATAGGAACGTACCGCTACCTCGAATGGGAGAGTAGGTGGGAGATTTGTTACGTTTTTATTCAACCGGAATCCCTAGACTAGATAAGAGTCGATAAGAGTTTGACGTAGAATCAAGTCAAAGATTAAGAGTTCAAGAGTTTGATTTAAAGCTTTGTAACGAGTGGAATTACATATTTGTATTGGTGATGTGTTCATAGATTATGATATATGTTGTGTCATACATGCCTTATGCTTTGATATAGGATTATAAGAATTGCATGTATACATTGTTTATACTGAGAATATAATTCTCACCGGAGTTATTCGGTTGTTGTTGTGTTTGTATATGTGCATGACAACAGGTGGGACATGATCAAGGTCAAGAAGAGGATGACAGATCGAGATTAGAGTGGCGATTCGGACTTAGAAGTAGAACTTGTTGTACAACTCTGATATGTAGTTGATGAACACTAGTGTATGATTTTCCTTTAAACATGTTTTGTATTTGGAACTATGTTGTAGATGTTGAACTTGATTTTGTTCAATAAATAAGAGAAAGCGTAACTTGTTGTATTATTTTCTTTCAACACTAGTTATGATGGGCTTGCCTTGTAAAAAAAAAAAAAATTAGACCTAGCTTATACAATTGATCCATTTAATCCCAAAAGAATGATTAAGAAATGAATTAGCGTCCGGGTCCCCATATGTTTAGATGCCCATGCTTTTACGATATGTTTATGGTTACATTTTTAAGATCATGAAACGTATTTTATTACAGCACTTTTCATTGTTGCTTGTTATGTATATGTATTTTCTATTAATGAAACAGATGTATTGAGTCTTTAGACTCAATAGACGTGTATGATGCAGGTGAGCATATTGATGAGGAGGCTGGAGGTGCCGAATTCTGAGTAGGCAGGGCTGGATTTGCGCACATGACCCGAAAACCATATTTTCAGCACATCACGTTTTTATGAGTTTAGAGTGGACATGAACATTTTTATGCACTTGTTTTGACATGATGATTATTAGGACTTTTACTTGTTTATTTTTACACAAATTTTTGAATGGACGAGTTGGACATTTTTTTAAGTGAAGTGTTTTATTTTTTTTTTTTAATTACGATCATTTTTAAAAGGGTAGTTTTTCAGAAATGTCGCATCCATGCAAATTTTAAAAATTTCGAAAACGAGCTTGTGAAAATAAAAATAAAAAAAATTTCTAGCATTATTTTAAGTAGTAGATGTTTTATTGGTTGTATTTATGGAGTTCTATAGATTTAGTCGACCGATATATAATTTGTTTAATTTTAAAAATAATATGTTGTATTAGTGGAGTTTTATAGTTTATAATTGATTTATATTGTGTAAAACTTTTTTAATAATTAATGACTTGTATGAGTCGAGTTTGGAGTGGAGTTTTATGCATAACTTGTATCTGGGTCGTGTTTGAGGTAAAGTTTTCAGATGGGTCGAGTTTGAGGTAGAGTTTTAGGTAGAGTTTGGTTCTAGGTCGCGTTTGATGTGGAGTTTTTGAGGTAGTGTTTTGGGTCATTTGATGTCGATTTTTCAATTGAGTCGAGTTTAAGGTGAAGTTTTTGAGGTAGAGTTTTGGGTCGTGTTTGAGGTAGAGTTTTCAGGTGAGTCGAGTTTATGGTTATCAAGTTTAGGGAGTTAAGGTTTTAGGGCTTAGGGTTTTGGTTTAAAGGGTTTATAGATGGATGGAGTTTGAGTCGAGTGTCGGTTGGGTCTGGGTTGAGTTTTACCCTTAGGTCGACATTGGGTCGCGTCTAGGTCGGGCTGAGTCGAGATTTACAAATGAGTCATTTTTTGGGTCAGTTAGTAATATATATTGAATTGAATGTTAACATATGTATTATATGATATGACTTTATAATCTATATGTGCTATGTCATATAATATCATATGTTATAATATTTAATTATATAAGGGATATTGTACGATATGTATAGGCTCGATCTCCCACTAAAATGCTTAAGACTAAATCCATGTTCTTCAAGTATGGTGATATAAATTTTAGAGCAATTGAGGCCAGTGAGCAAACAATACTCCAACAACAAAAAATATACATGCCTCTTGCAACACACAATCCAAAATTCATCATTCACACTATCATAGGTATGTCTACTGATCAAAAACCACAAAATCTGTTTCAAATTCATATAATCTTTCAAAAATATAATTAAATTACCGAATTGGGTTTGTTGGACCAACTGCTCCAACTCATTTTCATTCAAAAATAAACTTATTTTATCACACATCTCAATGTAGTGAGACCCCAATGTCATCTTACACTCATAAAACTGATTTCTTCGAAGTTTGGCGGGGAAATAAATCAACAAAAAACAACAGGAAATTATTATTTGGCATGGAAAAAATGGAAAATTTGGGTCGAGTTTTTCAGTCTATGTCATTCTGGGTCAAGCCTACCCAACTAAAACTGATATTAAAAACTAGGTCGTGTGTTTGTTTTAGGTCGAGCTCGACTTTTACTAAGACTAATATTAAAAACATAAGTGTGGTTTAAAAAACGTTTTAGTTGTTTGCAATCTCTGGGTCGAGTGTTTATGAATCTAAAACACGACAATATTCCTGAAATCTCGACCCAGATTCATTAAATCTCGACCCCACACACAATCATATAAAATTTGGTTTCTCTGGGTCGAGTTTTGATATCTAGGTCGTGTCACTTTGAACACAACTCAGATTCATCAAAACACGACCCAAAATTTTAGGGCTTGCTTAGGTCTTGATAATCTATGAGTCGAGTTTCAGAACAAGACCTAATTTTAAAAAATAAATCTACCGTAATAAGAAAAAAAATCGAAAGTGAAAAGGCGTTGTTGATCATGAATGGACATGAAATAAATTAGGATGTGTGTATCAGAAATTAGTGTTTTGCTCTGGTGTTGTCAACACCAGTACAAAACATGTAGCGGAAATTAATTATTTAACACACACGTAAACTCTAACAAATAAACACCATATTTATATTATGCACAATTAAGAAAATATGTAAAGCATTTACACAAAACAATACTAGTGAGATTAAAAAAACCAAATTCCTTGAACCTCCGAGGAATTAGAATGCATCAAAAACTCAAACCAAATACTAGATGCATAAAACAAAAATGTATTGCTTAAAACCAAATGAAACCACTCTTCACCCAACACTTCACGTAGTGTTGTTCTAGTGTGTCGTCAACACCAATCAGCAACACCGAATATATGTAAATCAATCACACAAACTCTCGACACGAAAATATTCAGCTCTGAACTCTATATATGTTCAGAGAAAAATCCAGCAGCTACACAAAGTGATTAACCGATCACACGAAAAACTTCAGCACATGCACAAAGTGATCAATCGATCACACGAAAGAACTCCAGAGCAAATGTATATTGAACTCTCGTAATACTCCTCTTCGCAAGCATGCCTCACGGCTATAAGGCACTACATATTTATATCCAATACTTGACCTAAAAACAATTCCATAAAAGAGTCATAGAAAATATGAAAACAAGATTTTCATTATAGATAAAATATCTTAGAGATAAATACCATATCAAAAACAAATCTTCTCATAATATATAAATAAATCAAGCAAAGTCTTATAATCTAGAAAGACAAAATCTTCAATTGATAATATCAATTTAGCAAAATAATAAGGGAATCAAATGTTCCTTTCAATCTCTCCCTTTTTACCTTTCTGGACAAAATATTCAAAAATGATAATCTTGGTCATTTCTGCATTCAGTTAAGCTCTCCCTGAGTTAAAGTTCTCTTCCCCTGAATTAAACACGTTAGATCATTGGTGTTGTTGACAGTGTTGTCAACACTAACTTAGAACATTGGAAATCATAAGTAGTCGTACGAAGACATATGAAATCAGAATTCATTAAACAGTAAACAGATATAAGAGCTAACCAACAAAAGAAAAAAAATGTAATGCCCGAGATTTTATCCTGTTAATCTGAGATGAGTATTTGATTGATTGATATGATTATAAACAGAGCACATTGAGATTTTGATTGGAATTGTTGAGTTGTGAATATGTGCGAGGACAGAAGGTCTCGCGCATATGCGCGGCTGGTGGGCGCGCATATGCGCGAGCTGTGCGGTTCCAAGAAGTCCTGATGCGAAGACCTCGCGCATGTGCGCTAGATAAGGTGCGCATATGCGCGGGGCAGTCGATTTTAAAATGTGCCGAGACGAAGGTCTCGTGCATATGCGCGAGCAGCTTGACTTGCCATGCGCCGAGACAGAATGTCTCGCGCATATGCGCCGAGGGAGGTCACGCATATGCGCGAGACGTGCTGCACAAACATGAAGCCACCCGTACTTTGAATCCGACTGCCCCGCGCATATGCGCTGGGAGAGGTCGCGCATATCTGTCCGATTTTGAATCCGACTTCAGTACTGTGTTCCTATTGACGCAGGCATCATACGGACATTGAGTATTGACAGGCCTTGAGTTCGAGACTTCGACAGAGTCAGATTGACAGAAAGAAAGGTATAATTCATGTTGATTCGGGAAGATACAACTCGAGTTAGATTTGATTCGAGTTTCCCAAAATCACATACTAGATTTCTATACCTTGCTATGCTTGTGCTTTACCTTGATTTATTTACACGCATTGAGATAGGAGAGTCATTGGTAGATTTGCCAAACTTTCTAGATGTTCGGTGGTATCGAAGTATAGGAGAAGATCGAATCCGATTGTAGGGATTCGATACAGACATGACCGAAGTCTAGGAATAAGACGTACCGCCACCACGATTGGGAGAGTAGGTGGGAGACTTGTTACGTCTTATGCACACCGAGATCCCTATACTTAGATATGAGTCGAATCAAAGAATAAGAGTCGAAGAGTTTTATTTATATTCACCAATGTGTCATAATTACTGATTTAAGTGTCATGATTTCGTATTTAATTGCATGATATGCATGTATACATGTTTATACTGGGATTTGTTCTCACCGGAGTTTCCGGCTGTGGTTGTGTCTGTATGTGTGCATAACAACAGGTGGGACAGGATCAGGGTCGAGACAAAGCTGAGAGATCGAGATAGCGTGGTGATTACGGGTATAGACCATGAACTAGTGATTCTATTTGTTGATATGTAGTTGTTTGTTTTTAAAACGCCAGTTTGTATGACTGTAATGAATCAAGACATGTATTTACTTCAGTTGAAATAAAATAGATATATCATTTGTGTGTGATTTATATACAATTGTTTTTTATATTAAAAGCAAAATTTTGACCCACATTTTCTAGCAAAGATCCACTTAATCCCAAAGATAATTGAGTTGCCCGGGTCCCCACAAAAAAACACAGCATTAAAAAATACAGAAAATCATTTATTCTTTTTCTTATTTGGTGTCTATAATCCCATCAGTCTTAGCTCCTCCAGATGCTTCAATAGGTTCATCAGTCTTAGCTCCTCCAGTTGATGTTTCAGCATTATCTTTCTCTGTCATTTTTTGTTCTTCTGCTCCCTCCCCTTTTTTTGCCAGAATGGAGGACAACTTCCAGTAGCAGCCTATACTCTGCCACTTGTTCTTCTTAGTAGGCAATGACATCTTTGGCCTTCTGAATATGTTGCAAACCAAAGTCAAATTTGTGCCTGTAGATGAGAGGCAGAGAGCATGAAATATCCTTCAAGAGTGGAGGTGGTTGTGAACGCCGTGTTGCCAACACCAGTCGCTGACCAAGGTAGATCCAGTTTCCTGCTACCCTTGAAATAGGCAGGAGCGATCTTTAGCGTTTCACTCACATCAGATAGGGTCTCATAGACCAGAATCCCATAGATTGAGGAACCCCTGTGATTCCAGTATCCCATAGACCACATCAGATAGGGTCTCACATCTTTAGCGTTTCGCTCAGATCAGATTGATGAACCCCTGTGATTCCAGTATCCCATAGACCAGATAAGGAAAAAGGATCCTTGTTGACTTCAATCCTCCTTCGGAAAATTTTCAGAGGACAATGTTGAGCACTAGCTGCCCAAAATTGAAGGGGGCGACCAGTACGAATAGTGAACAAGGTTATGGCTTGTGGTCGGGTAACCATAGTGGTATTGGAAGAAAGAGTCTAGTTCCGAATAGCTGTCTTGTATAGGACATAGTAAAAATAGGTCAGGTTGGCTGCAGCAAGTCGCTTGGGACGACTCGAAAACTGAGTTATTAGGCCACCAATAAGGAAGGATGTCATAGTGTCAATATCAGAAACATCATCTTCCTCGCCTTCCATCGGGGTGTTATAAAACTCAATGATTGTATAAGGCGAGAAATCATAGGTGGCGTCTCACACAAATACGTGCCCATACTTGGCAGAACTCCGTTACCAATGATGAAGACCAGATTGTATTAAAATTCGAGGACTAGCCTTCTTACGTAAGGCATCACGAAGTTGATTGTTGTGCTTAGTCCTCGAGCTTGGAGGAATTCAATGAGATTGTGCCTTCCATAAGCCTCGATGTCAATATTTCTCTCTTCGATGAACTCTCTGTGGGCATACAGTGACCATTGAGACACAGCCGACTCAGAGTAGAACTTGGTTGAGAAGGAGGTAGTCAAATCAAAGTCTTCAGATTCGGTGTTGTACTAAGTGTTGACAACACCAGCTTCAACTTATTCATCAGTACTTTCTTCAGATTCCACTTCAGGTACTTCTGTTTTGAAATCATATTCAGACGAGGAGCTCCCAGATGACTCAGGTCAGTTCTTTTCAGAGGAGTAACTTGGTTCATTGTCATCAGAGGAAGTTTTCTTTGCAGATTTTTCTTCCTTCAGACGAGAGAAGAATTCAGCCAGTGATTGCTCATCTTCAGAGGAGTAACTTGGATCACCCGAGGCATCCTTTGGCTAAGCAATGGTCGGTGATGGAACTACTGCAGAGCAAGCCGATGTACTCTTCGCGGCAACAGAGGGTCGAGGTCTTGCGACCAACAAGAAATCTTCGTCATCCGAGTCATCTCCAGATGAGAAGTCAAGGTCCAGAATGTTTGTTGAGAAGGCATAGTAGGGCTTCTTCGCAGGTGAAAAGTCAGGGTCATACCATGCTTGTCGTTTGGAGTGTCTGAGCATAGGTTGAGGAGGAAAAGCTCTTCGATAGGCCTTGTAGTCTGGTGTATTTTCGATGTCAATTGCATTTTCCGGCTCACCAGGAGCAATGGTTTCCAGTGGAAAGGCATCCGGAGCAGCAACAACCATCTGTAGAGGGTTCTCGCTGGGGATTACTGTTGGTGGTGTTGAGGGCCGTGTTTCCACACCGGAAGAAACACAACGGTTGGCAGCCATCTTGCTTCGAATATTCAGTGGGTCGAATTGATTGTCAGCCATCTGTAAAATGTAAGAGAAAGTTACGAGAGAGTTCAAGAATCACGCAGAAAGAAATCACGAGAGCGAGGAATGATTTCGAGAATAAGTGAAAATAATCAAGAGTAATTAACAGGGATTAACGGTAACAAAGTATAAATACTCTTACTCCAACGGTAAAAAAACACACCGATACAACCATTCAATTCCGAAAAATCTTCATGGTAACGGTAAAAATTTGCATATTTGATTTGCAATTTTTCACTTCATATCCACATCCAATGGTAAAATTGATTCAAACTCGTGTTACGACGATTCCAGAAGTTTATCAAGTGAAAACCCACGTCGATTATAACTCACTGACACAAGTAGTCACTTAAATTATAAATCTGGATAATCAAGTTTTTATCAACTGTCATAGGTCAGACACTGATATGCCATTGTACATGATTAATTCTCAAAACAAAAATCAATAAGCATGTCCTAAATATGCCTCCAATACGATGAATTATCGAAATATCAGGCAGTATATAAATTGTGCTGTTTTGGCACTTGGTGTTGGCAACACCACTGTGCAACACCACTCGTATACTTCCACAAAAATGTTTTGGTTTAGAGCTGGTAGCTCCCACACTAGAAGAACGATCTTCAAATGACTCCTCTAGGTAGTTTTTTCCATCTCTATTTTGAATTAGAAGTGGTAGTTCTCACACTTGAAGAATGGCCTTCAAGAGACTTCTCTAGGTAGCTTTTTCCAATATCTTCTAATCTGATTATTTTTATTTTCTCCATATTTTTTGTTTCTCACCAAACTGCTCAAGTTTTTTTTTTCTTTTCAAGTCACCATTTTCATATTAGAAATGATCAAGAATCTTAAGGTTCCTCAATTATTTGATGATTGAGTACAAAACACCTACAAACCTTAATTGGAATATTGATATCTATCAGGGTGCACACTAGGAGATTGCCATCATTTGTACACCAAACGCAGTAAAATAGGATGATTATGATTATGAAGTATGCCTAGCATCTCAAAAATAGACATGCATGAATGGTGTTGGCAATACCAATGACAACATATATGGGTGTGTGATTATTGTACGCACATGCTGAGAGACTTCCGAAGATTGGAAAATCTATCAAATTCCAAAGATTTTGTGAATATATCAGCCATCTGGTTTTCGTTCCTAAAAAATTCCAATTGAATTATGGCTTTTTCAACTAAATCTTGAATAAAGTAATGTGTTATGTCTATGTGTTTGTTCGAGAGTATTGAACATGATTCTTAGAAATGTCTATAACTGTAACGTACCGTACTTTAAAACTACTTTAAATTTGCGGAAAATAAAAATTTTTCTTAACTAAGTAATAATCTTTCAAAAAGCAATATAAATAAAATGCTTGACTAAATATTTGAAATATAAGCGACTGCAAACTATTCTCGTGTAATCAAAGCGGCAATCAAAATGAACTTGCAAAAAGTACTTGTTTAAACAACATGAAGTATTTTCACCAAAATCAGAGTAAATGAATTTAACATGCATAAAATTTTTGAAAACTTAAGCGGTCCTCAGATTAGGCCTCCGCACAGTCTGAGCCAATTCACTGGTCCCCACCTCTCGTCTCCTCGAACTCATCCTCATCTGCATTGATCAAGTCTAGTGAGTCTAAAGACTCGACATGTATAAACTGAGAATAGCAAGTAATACATAATAAAACCACATGCATTTTAAAGTAGCACATACATACTTAAACTCTGAACATACTTGCATAAACATAGACGTGCCATCATTTCATAAACATTTTTATAAACGTGCTTGTATCATACGTATTAAACATGCGTAAACATCATCATTTTATGTAGAGATATGCTTCAAAGCAAGTGACCCATAATATAATGTGCCTAAACCACAGTACTGGGCTGGCAGGGATCATCATAGTCTTTCGACCGAACGTCCACTCCCACATACATAAGATCCCCGGTCATGCTTTACTGGATGGATTGTTTCCTGGTCATGCTTTATCGCTTCCCGATCCTGATCAAAACCCGATCATGCTTTACGAGGTGGAGATGTCCTCGAACACGTTCTCCGGCTTCCAAACCCATAACATAATTGGTCACAAGACAATTCGCATACCTAAAAAACATAAAACATTTTTTTTGCACGTCGAACATACTTATATAGCGTTGATGGCTTCGTTGGATCTCACTTGGACGAATGCTGCACATACTAACACATTATTCCAGAAAACCTGACGCTCGTGCAGTAACATCTTACTGCTCGAGCGCGCCCCTCCACAAGCCCTGGCACTCGGCCTGTAATATCTTACCACTCTAGCGCGCCCAGCTAAGCGGTTCCCAATGAAGCCTGCAACCAATATACCTCAAAAAAACACAAGTAGAATACATTTGACACAATTTCTGCAGTCACACAAGAATAATCATAACTCACTCTTCTCTTGTTCAAAAATTACGAATTTACTATCAAATCGAAGATATCAAAAAGTACTACGTTTTGTATGTTGAAAACTTTTCCAAAAAACCAATTGAAAATTCGCAGAATTCGAAATGACAGAGGGTGACGGGTTTTGTGACACAGAAATTTCACCGCTTCAGCGATTTTACGATAAAAATCATGTCTCCCTCGTTTGTATCAGAAAATTACGAATTTGCTATCAAATCAAAGATATCAAAAATTACTGCGTTTTATATGTTGAAAGTTTTTCTAGAAAACTGATCGAAAATTCTAAGGATTCGAAATGACAGCAGATTCGGTTTTTGAGATCTAAAAGTTGTTCCAAAACCGTTCCAAACGTCATCGCTCAAACTTTGCATAACATAAACGGATTTTAACACACAATATGCATAAAAATATTTACTGTGACAAGATAGATACAGAAAAATGATAGAATATACATGTCTTTGCGTTAAAACGCACGAAGATAACAAATACCAACGAGGTGGGTTACAGGGGATGACCGGGAGACGCTTGCTGCACGTTTTCTTGCTAGAAAATGAAAGTTAATCTACAGGAATTTGCAAGGAATGGTGGCTGCTGAAAGAAGGCTCAAGAACCCTAGCTTTTACACGTTTTTAGTGTGTGTAAAAGTGTGAGTGTGTGTGTTTGTGTTTTTTTGTGTGTGTGTGTGTTGATTAGGGGATTAATTAGGGGGTAAAAAATGCTTAGTTAAATAATTAGTGATAAAATAATGCTAATCTAATTATTTAATCACACTAATGATTTAATAAAATCATTAAGTACCAAATTTTCAAGATTAAAATTCTCAAATTTAAATTAGTATTTTTGAAAATCTTAAAATCACCTAATAAATTAAATTTGGCTTTAAAATACTTAAAATTTCATAAATCATTTAAAATACCAATTTTCTTGATTTGAAATAAAATACCACATTATTCATAAATCCCCTAAATCGTCATCGGTCTCTTTTTTCTCGATCCCGCATTGAATATTTGTCTGAAACATAAAACTCAAGAAAACGTTTTAACGTGCATCAAATAAACATGTAATAATTTAAAATAATACAAATCATAAATCATGCATCATTAAAATCATTTTAAAAATTAAATAAATAATTTAACAATTTAATAAATGCATGAGTTTACGTGTACTGATTTTGGGCTCTACAATAACACTGGAGTTGTCAAAATATACAGTCATGATGTCACTGTGAAAACCATAATCCTCAATCATTTGATTCATCCAAACAAATTGTGTGCAGCTTCTACATGCTCAAACTCAGCTGTGGACAAGGACACGCAATTTTGCTTCTTACTGTACCAAGACACAAGGTTATTCCCTAGGTAGAAACACTTACCCGATGTGCTCTTTCTATCATCTAGGTCTCTTGCCCAATCAGCATCAGAAAAACCTACCAAATTTGTGTTTGTCTTGTGTGTACCACAGTCCTAACTCTAGTATACCTACAATGTATCTAAGTATGCGTTTAACAGCTTTTAGATGTGATATTTTTGGATTTGCTTGGTACCTAGAACACAAACAGACAATAAACATAATATCATGGCATATAGCATTTAAGTACCAAAGACTACAGATGATGCTGCGGTACATGGTGTTGTCAAGACCGTCATCAACATCATCTTTAGACAGTTTTTCACTTGACCCTATGGTAGTTTCCATATGCTTAGAATTATCATTTGAGAACTTTTTAACCAGATTCTTAGCATACTTGGATTGACACAGAAATTTAACATCATGAAGTTGTTTAACTTGCAATCCGAGGAAGAAATTCAACCAGATTCTTAGCATACTTGGATTGACACAGAAATATACTATCATACAGTTGTTTAACTTGCAATCAAAGGAAGAAATTCAACTCTCCTACCATGCTCATTTCAAATTGCAGTGACATGCACTCAACAAAGTTATCAACAATCTTTTGTGATGAAGCAACTAAGATAATATCATCTACATAAACTTGGCAAATCAAAATATCATGCTTCAATTTTTGAATAAGAGGGTTTTATCAACCTCGCCTCTTTTAAAGCACAAGTTTATCAAATAATCAGCCAACCTACCATACCATTCTCGTGGAGCCTGTTTCAGTCCATATAGAGCCTTCTTCGGCTTGTAGACATGGTCCATGTGATGTAGATCTTCAAATCCTTTTGATTGGCTTAAATAAGCTTCCTTATTCAAAATTACATTCAAAAAGGCACTCTTTACGTCCATTTTGATACAATTTTATGTGCATTTCTTCTTGCATTGCATTGAATCAGAATTCGTCTTTTAGTGCATCGTTAATGTTTTTAGGTTATGTGAGACACAAAACAAGAGTGACTTACCTGTGAAAATGTGGAGCTCATGCAGACTAAAAAAATCATTTTGCGGTAGTCCACTTTTTTTTTTCTTGTTTGCACATAATCATGCACCTCACCAATAATCTGTGATGATGGATACTTCTTCTAAATATTCCTTGGAATGTCCTTCCTTCATTATAAATCCATCATCAATGTCCTCATCCTCTAGTGTTTCTATTTGGTTCAGAGGCGGTGTTATGCTGGGTGTTGTCTCACTGGTCTCAACACCAGACTCAATATCATTTCTGATCAGCGCTCACTTACATCCAGTAGTCCTTCAGTATTATCCTGCTTGGTTTTTCCTGTTAGGTATGCGAAATCATTAAACACAACATTAATTATTTCAATAGTTGTCCTAGTTCTCCAATTAAACACACGATAGGCCGATTATTCATTGAGTATCCATGAAATAGGCATTTATCAATTTTAGAATCAAATTTAGCAAGATAGTCTCGATCATTTAAACATAGCAAACACAACCAAAGATATGAAAATATTAAGGTTTGGTATATTTTCCACGATTATTTCATAGGATGTAATGGTAGATCCACTCCTTAAAAATAAACGGTTGGAAATGTGACATGCCATATTTAAAGCTTCGGCCCAAAAATGTTTTGACACATTCATAGAACTTAGCATGACCCGAGCTATTTCTTGAAGGGTTCGATTTTTCCTTTTAGCTATGTCGTTTTGTCGAGGGGTCTTCGGAGCTGAAAATTCATGAGTGATACCTTTCTTATCACACAAAGAAGTAAAACGAAAATTTTCGAACTCCTTACCATGATCGATTCTTATTTTAACCACCTTCACTTCATGAAAATTAGTTATTCCAGCATGCAATTCTTAAAAACATCAAAAGTATCAAATTTTTCTCTAAGGAAACTTACCCAAGTAAAACACGAAAAATCAACACAAACAAATGAATATTTCTTACCACCCAAGCTCTCAACATCCATTGTACCCATTAGAACCATGTGCAAGAGTTCAAGGCACCGTGTTCTCCCAAAGTGTTGCAACACCAGGTGTGCAACACGGGTTTGCTTGCTTTTCTAACATGGTCCACAGACATATGCATTACCTGAACTCAAATTGGGAATATCTCTCACAACATCAAACTTACACAGATTCTTCAAGGTTTTGGAGCTCACGTGTCCAAATTTTTTATGCCATAGGTCCAAATCACTCACCTTGGCACTTCGGCAATCATCACCTTCTCCCAATTGATAGCAATTGTCAGCAAACCGAGCACATGACATGACACAAACATTGGCATCATTAAAAACTTCACAATTATTTTTACTGAATCTAACGTGCAAATCATCATCACAAATTTGGCTTATGCTTATTAAATTAGAATTAAGTACTTCAACGTGCAAAACATTCTGAAGCTCAAGAAGCCCATCAACATTCAGGGTTCTTTTTCCTACAATTCTTCCTTTAGCACCACCACCATAGGTTACACGCCCACTTTTTACTTCAACATAATCCGTGAGGTGTTCTTTATATCCAGTCATGTGGGGTGAACACCCACTGTCAAAGTACCACTTTCCTGCAATGTTAGTTTTTAAAGAAGTATAAATGACATTGCATCGAATAACAGTCTTGGGTACCCATATTTTCTTTGTGGAACAACTTTTGACTGCGGTGTTGTTCTTGGTGTTGTGCAACACCCTTATTTGATTGCCAGTTCAGGTAGTTATTTCTTAGTTTGTAGTAGAAGGGTTTGATGTGCCCAGGCTTATGGCAGTAGTGGCAGATAAATTGTCGCTTTCTTTTCCTTGGTTTAGAAGTTGACACTTCTTTTTTGGTTGTGACATCTTCACTAGAGGATCAACTTTCAATAGATTTGAAGAAACTCTTATTTGTTTCGGCCTTTTTTCCGAGAATAGCTTTGAGATTGGCAGAGTCTTCACTGGAGGGTTATCCATTAAAGAGAACGAATTGTCTTCACTTCCCTTTACAAACACAGTTCATTTTGATCCGGAGCTGGAAGATTCACCATGTTCATATACGCTTTCAACATATCCAAGACCAGCTTTGCTATCCTTTCCCATTGTTAGCATTGAGTCAAGTCAGAAGGTCCAAAAGAATGTTTCGGTGGTTGCATAGTTTTCTTCTTGTCTCTCATCCTCTTCAAGTAATCACCGAACTTCTTAGTAATCAAGGAGATAGACTCCTCACTGAGATCAGATTCATTAGCTTCTTGAAGTAGAGTGTTGAAGGAGTCATCAGTAGCTTGCAATGCAATGGCCTTCTTTTTATTTCTTTTTTGTAGATCTAAATTCATCTCAAATGTTTTGAGGGAGCTTATCAAATCTTCCATATTCAATGTAAACATGTCCTTTGACTCATCAATGGCACAGATCTTGATGTTAAACCGTTCTGGAATGGATCTCAATACCTTGCTGACAAGCCTTTCATTGGACAAAGGGTCATCAAGACTAAAATATTCATTAGCTATGTCCCGAAGACTTCGATCAAATTCAAAAATGGTCTCATTTTCTTCAATCCTAAGGCTCTCAAACTTGGAGGTCAACATCCCCAGTTTAGTTGTAATGCCTGAAATTTTATTACGGTAATTTGAGATTAATTATCGATAAATTGATTTGATTATAGCCGGATCATTACGAAAGTTGAATTGGAATAGCATGAGTATGCTTGGGTGCGTGAACAGTAGGTCTCGTGCATATGCGCAGCATGAGGGCGCGCATATGCGCGAGCTGTGTGAGAACCAAGATGCGCGGACAGAACTTTGCTCGCATATGCGCGACTTGAGGGCACGCATATGCGCGAGGTGGCCAGTAGCCCAAGTGCCGAGACAGAGATATTGGCGCACAGGCACAGATTAGGTGCGCGCACATGCGCGAGCTGCCGAAGAGCCAAGAGTTCGGACCAGAACATTTGGCGCATATGCGCGACGAGATAGCGCGCATATGCGCGCGCAGTTGAGTTGCCCATGCGTCGAGGCAGTAGGTCTCGCGCATATGCGCTGGACTTGGGCGCGCATATGCGCGAGGGGCTTTTGGCGAAAATTCAGAGGAGGACACATATGAAATGGCATGCAATATATATAAGCTTATTCCCTTCATTTCAGAAACGAGACAACCGAACAAAATTCAGGGAAAGCTTCATTTTCTTCCTTGCTTATACTCGTGATTTTGAANCACGAGCTACAGCTGGACATAAGTTTTATTGAGTTCTGTTATCATTTGAAATTATGGTATTGGAGGAATTATGATTTGATTGATATATGGTGTTCTTGATATATTAGACATCATAGAATCGCAGTCAGATCGAAGAACAGACTGATTAGGGAATTGTTATGATTTTTAGATTATATTGATTGAAATTGGACAGATTTGGATTATCGATTGATTATCGATTGTATCAGATATTGGTTATGAATTGTAATTGATATCTGTTGATATTGTATTGAGGGGGATATCGAGATTGTGCCGTTATGCCGTTAATTTTGAATTAGATTGAGTTCTGATCAGATTCAATATTGATATGAGATTGTATATTGATATTATGCCTATTCGATATGTCACTTCAGATTGATATTGACAGACTTTGAGTTCGAGACTTCGACAGAATCAGACTAACAGAAAGAAAGGTATAAATCAGTGTTAATTGGGAGATTGACTTGAGTCAGATTAGACTTGAGTTTCCCTAAACCACATACTTGTATGTTATTGTTTTAATACCTTTGCATTAATTGAATGAATATGCTTAGTCTATTGATTTATAGAAAAGCAGAGAATAGCAGATAGCTATTGAGTGAGAGTCACTGACAGAGGTGCCAGATTATGACGGAGTGGTTACTGGCCCATTGTACATTATCAGAATAGGCATTGGCGGATATGCTAAGTCTATGGCGGATACGCCAAGATAATGGATATTTGATTTATATCGATGTTGCTTAGGAATGGATCGATTCCTATCGCGGAGATTCGGTATATTGTAATATCCAAGAACCGGGATTCCTAGATTAGAGATGAGTCAAGTCTGAGATGACGAGTCAAAGAGTTTTATCTGTATTCACTAATGTGTCATAAATTATGATTTATGTTTTGTGATACATGGTTTATGCTTTTGTATATGATTTTATGCATTGCATTGATTCTTTGTTTATACTGGGATTATATTCTCACCGGAGTTATCCAGCTGTTGTCGTGTTTGTATGTGTGCATGACAACAGGTGAGACAGGATCAGGGTCAAGAAGAGGATGAGAGAAAGGACAAGTTAGCGTGGTGATCCGGATCAGAAGTAGATAGTCTTCAACACTTGATAGATAGTAGTTGAGCCCTAGTTTGGTTTTGTTATATGATGTACCAAACTTGTACTTTTATACTGATATGTATATTTGAATGATTCCATTACGTTCCGCATTTAAAAAAAATAAAAAAAAATATTTAGACCCTGTTTATCTTAATTGATTGAATTATTCCCAAAGAATGATTAAGAAATGAATTAATGTCCGGGTCCCCACAGCAGGTGGTATCAGAGCGATAGATCCTTTAGACTGAAATAGAAGCTAGTGAGCGGGGTAGAATGAGTTTTCCTTCCTTGCTTTTGATTGCTAGCATGTTTACTGCTTTTATACATGTTGACCTGAATTATCTGATTTGATTGGTAATATGTATTATTGAGAATGAATCAGAACCGATTCTTGATCAGCAGTAAGATGATCAGAGGGGGGACTGAACTGAAACAGATTTGTTGTATTGGGTTACTAATCATTTTGATAATAAGATATGCTTTCCCGAAGAGTACCGGAACAGGGCAGTACTTCGGCTAATCCAATGGATGTTACAGCAACTCCGATGGAAACGCTACTGAAGAGATTTCAGTCTTTCAAACCGCCAACCCTGAAAGAAACAGAGACTTCTGTTGACTGTGAGTGTTGGTTAGATGACATTGAGATGCTGTTTGATTCGTTGGATTACACTGATGAGCGCCGAGTCAAACTGATTGGACACCAATTACATGACGTTGCAAAGATTTGGTGGATCACGACAACGAGAGCTTTGGAGCATCGAGGTACGAATATCACTTGGAATGTCTTTAAAACTGAGTTCTATCAGAGATTTTTCCCAGTGTCGTACAGGAAAGACAAAGGGGCAGAGTTTGCGAATTTGAGACAGGGTCAGTTGAATATTGAAGAATAGGTGGCCAAATTCTCTACATTGCTCCGATTTGCTCCGCACGTTGCCGAGAATGATGAAGCTATTGCTGATCAGTTCATCAATGGCCTGAATCCCGAGATTTTTACATTGGTGAACACAGGGCGACCGAATAACTTTGTTGATGCCCTGAAAAGAGGAAAAGGAGCTGAAGCTGGTCTGATGAGACAGAAAGGAGCTTCGTATGTTCCTACAGCACCGAGACCACAGCAACTACCTCCCAGATTTGAGAGTGGCAGCAGCAGTGGTGGGAAGAAGGATTATCTGAAAGCCAGAGGAAAACAGTTTAAGAAGTCTGGCTGCAGTTCTTCTAGCTCCAGTGGTTCACGACAGATCCAGAGTTATACCGGAGTTTACTGCAGAACTTGCGGAGGGAGACATCCCACTGAGCAATGCCAAGGACTGATTGGTAGTTGCCGTATCTGCAGACAGCAGGGACACTTTGCCAGAGTTTGTCCACAGAGAGGTTCCCAAGGATCCCAGGGAGCAGAATCAGTTGGATCAATGGCTCAGACATATAGACGATCATCAGCTGTACATTCTTTTCAGCCACCACCATCCACTCAGTCACAGCAGAGGCCAGGAGGAAGCCAGACAGTTAGCCAGCCTCCTAGACAGCAGGCCAGAATATTTGCTTTGACAGAGGAGCAGGCTCAGGAAGCACCAAACGATGTTGTTGCAGGTAACTGTTCTTTATGTGGTTATCCTGCTTACGTATTGATAGATTCAAGTGTTTCTCATACATTTATATCTGAGATATTTGCATTGAGTCACGCATTACCTATTGAGTCCTTATCTATTGTAGTGTCTGTTTCTTCTCCGTTGGGGAAAGGTTTGATATCCGTGAATTCGATTAAACATTGTACACTGCAGTATGAAGGGCATGATATTGAGTTAGATTGTATTGTGCTTGGGTTGTCTGATTTTGACTGTATTATCGGTATTGATATGTTGACCAAGTACAGAGCTACCATTGATTGTTTCCACAAGATTGTGAGATTCAGACCTGACATGGCTGACGAGTGGAAATTTTACGGTAAGGGTTCTAGATCTAGAATTCCTTTGATATCTGTTATGTCTATGACTCGATTGTTACAGAAAGGAGCAGAGGGTTCCTTGTCTATTCAGTTGATTTACTGAAATCGAGTCCATCATTGGCGGACCTGCCAGTGGTGTGTGAATTTGCTGATGTCTTCCCAGATGAGATTCCGAGATTGCCTCCGATTCGAGAGATAGATTTCAGCATTGAATTGGTACCAGGTACAGTTCGGATTTCTAGAGCTCCGTACAGAATGGTACCAATTGAATTGAAAGAATTGAAAGATCAGTTGGAAGATTTACTGGCCAAGGGGTACATTAGACCTAGTGTTTCTCGTTGGGGTGCTCCAGTACTGTTTGTTAGGAAGAAAGATGGGTCAATGAGACTTTGCATTGACTATCGGCAACTGAACAAGGCTACGGTAAAGAATAAATATCCTTTGCCTCGTATTGATGATTTATTTGATCAGTTGCAGGGTTCTTCTGTTTATTCCAAGATCGATCTGAGATCTGAATACCATCAGTTGAGAGTCAGAAATTCTGATATGTCAAAGACAGCGTTCAGAACCAGGTATGGACATTATGAGTTTATTGTCATGCCGTTTGGTTTGACGAATGCTCCAGCTGTTTTTATGAGTCTGATGAACCGTGTATTTCAGAAATGAGTCGATGATTTCGTGATTATATTTATCGATGATATTTTGATATATTCGAAGAATATGATTGATCATGCTGAACACTTGAGAATTGTTTTGAGAACACTGAGGGCTGAGAAATTATATGCAAAACTGTCGAAATGTAAATTGTGGTTGAGACAGGTTGTATTTCTGGGGCATATCATATCCGGAGATGGTATATCAGTTGATCCCAACAAGGTTGAGGCCGTGATTTCTTGACCGAGACCGACATCAGTACCAGAGATACGTAGTTTTATGGGTTTGGCAGGATATTACCGTTGATTTATCAAAGATTTCTCGAGTATTGCTAAACCTATTACTCAGTTGACTCAGAAGAATGCTCCGTTTGTTTGGTCTGAGGAGTGTGAGACTAGCTTCTTATAATTGAAGAAGAGATCGACCAGTGCACCGATATTAACTATCCCGTCACGTACTGGTGGATTTGTTGTATATTATGACGCTTATCACAGAGGTTTGGGTTGTATTTTGATGAAGCGAGGCCATGTCATTGCCTATGCTTCGAGACAGTTGAAACCGCATGCATCTCGTTATCCAATTCATGATCTTGAATTGGCAACCATCGTCTTTGCATTGAAGATATGGCGACATTATCTTTACGATGAGAAATTTGAAATCTATTCTGATCATAAAAGCCTGAAATATCTGTTTTCGCAATCAGAACTGAATATGAGGCAGCGAAGATGTCTTGATTTACTGAAGGATTTTGATTGTGAAATCAAATACTATCAAGGGAAGTCTAAAGCAGCAGTGGATGCCTTGAGTCGGAAGGTATGTGCTTTATCCTTATCGACGATTGGTGTTTCGAATTTGATAGAAGATTGCTATTTGTCTGAATTTGTATTTGAGAAAGATAGTAGACCATTAAGGTTATATGCTGTTCAAGCCGAACCAGAGCTGATTTTAAAGTTTAAAGCGGCTCAGAAAGTTGATCAGAATGTACAGGACTCAATATCGATGGTCAGAGCAGGGCATCGATCAGAATATCAGGTACGTGAGGATGTACTGTATGTGAATAATCGATTGGTTGTGCTAGATGTTTCAGATTTGAGACAACAGATATTGTCAGAAGCGCATAGCAGTCGATTTAGTATTCATCCTGGTGGCAGAAAGATGTATAATGACTTGAAAAGACAGTTCTGGTGGAAACAAATGAAAGCTGATATTGCAGAGTTTGTATCCTGATGTCTGAATTGCCAACAGGTAAAAGCTGAAAGAAAGAAACCCGGAGGATTGTTACAGAATTTGTCTATTCCTGAATGGAAATGGGATCACATTTCCATGGATTTTGTGACGCAATTACCGCGTTCCTCCAGAGGTCGTGATGCGATTTGGGTCGTGATTGACAGATTGACCAAATCTGCATGTTTTGTTCCGTACAAGATGACGTACAGACATGACCAGATGGCAGAAATTTATGTCAGAGAAGTGGTCAGATTGCACGGAGTGCCGAAGTCGATTGTATCAGATCGTGATCCTCGGTTCACTTCGCACTTCTACCGCATATCATCCACAGACTGACGAACAATCAGAGCGGACGATCCAGACATTGGAAGATATGCTGAAAGCTGTAGTGCTTGATTTTAGCACTAGTTGGCAAGATGCATTACCTCTTTGTGAGTTTTCATACAACAACTGTAATGCCCATGGGCTGTTCCCGATCCAACTAGCGGGAGTCAGTTATCCCGTGGCCCATTACTCAATGACTCCTCCAGTGCCTAGGCTGGAGGAGTCATTGAGTAATGGGCCACGGGATAACTGACTCCCGCTAGTTGGGTCGGGAACAGCCCATGGGCATTACAACAACAGCTATCAAACGAGTATTGAGATGGCACCATTTGAGGTGTTGTACGGAAAGAAATGTCGATCCTCTTTGTATTGGGATGATATCTCTGAGGTTCCTGAGCTTGGACCTGATATGATCAGAGATATGACTGAGAAAGTGAAGCTGATTCAGAAGAGAATGAAGGCAGCTCAGGACAGACAAGCCAAATATGCCAACATTCGACGTAGACCGTTGATATTTGAGGCTGGAGACCGAGTATTCTTGAAGATTTCACCTTTCAGAGGAGTTGTCAGATTTGGCAAGAAAGGGAAGTTGTCTCCACGATACGTTGGTCCATATGAAATTCTCGAGAAGATAGGAGATCGTGCCTGTTGACTCGCTTTACCGCCTTCATTATCTAGGATACATGATGTCTTTCATGTATCTATGCTGCGGAAGTATCTCTCTGATGATTCTCACATTATTCAGCCAGACGAGACCGAGCTTGATGAGACACTGAGCTATGCTGAGATACCGGTTTAGATTATCGATCGTAAAGAAAAACAACTCAGAACGAAGACAATCCCACTTGTGAAAGTGCAGTGGACTCGTCATGGAGTTGAAGAAGCTACTTGGGAGACTGAATCAGATATGAGACAGGAATTCCCAGATTTATTTATCTGATGTGAGTATTTAGTTCAGCTTGTATTAATTATGCCTGTTTATTGTATTTGATATGATTGCCTGAGATTTCGGGGACGAAATCGCGTCTTAGAGGGGGAGAATTATAATGCCTGAAATTTTATTACGGTAATTTGAGATTAATTATCGATAAATTGATTTGATTATAGCCGGATCATTAGGAAAGTTGAATTGGAATAGCATGAGTATGCTTGGGTGTGTGACCAGTAGGACTCGCGCATATGCGCAGCATGAGGGCGCGCATATGCGCGAGCTGTGTGAGAACCAAGATGCGCGGACAGAACTTTGCTCGCATATGCGCGACTTGAGGGCACGCATATGCGCGAGGTGGCCAGTAGCCCAAGTGCCGAGACAGAGATATTGGCGCACAGGCGCAGATTAGGTGCGCGCACATGCGCGAGCTGCCGAAGAGCCAAGAGTTCGGACCAGAACATTTGGCGCATATGCGTGACGAGATAGCGCGCATATGCGCGCGCAGTTGAGTTGCCCATGCGTCGAGGAAGTAGGTCTCGCGCATATGCGCGGGACTTGGGCGTGCATATGCGCGAGGGGCTTTTGGCGAAAATTCAGCGGAGGACACGTATGAAATGGCATGCAATATATATAAGCTTATTCCCTTCATTTCAGAAACGAGACAACCGAACAAAATTCAGGAAAAGCCTCATTTTCTTCCTTGCTTATACTCGTGATTTTGAAAGATCCGTCTATCAGATTTTCCATCCGAATACAGTTCTGTACTCCTCTCGACACGAGCTACAGCTGGACATAAGTTTTATTGAGTTCTGTTATCATTTGAAATTATGGTATTGGAGGAATTATGATTTGATTGATATATGGTGTTCTTGATATATTAGACATCATAGAATCGCAGTCAGATCGAAGAACAGACTGATTATGGAATTGTTATGATTTTTAGATTATATTGATTGAAATTGGACAGATTTGGATTATCGATTGATTATCGATTGTATCAGATATTGGTTATGAATTGTAATTGATATCTGTTGATATTGTATTGAGGGGGATATCGAGATTGTGCCGTTATGCCGTTAATTTTGAATTAGATTGAGTTCTGATCAGATTCAATATTGATATGAGATTGTATATTGATATTATGCCTATTCGATATGTCACTTCAGATTGATATTGACAGACTTTGAGTTCGAGACTTCGACAGAATCAGACTAACAGAAAGAAAGGTATAAATCAGTGTTAATTGGGAGATTGACTTGAGTCAGATTAGACTTGAGTTTCCCTAAACCACATACTTGTATGTTATTGTTTTAATACCTTTGCATTAATTGAATGAATATGCTTAGTCTATTGATTTATAGAAAAGCAGAGAATAGCAGATAGCTATTGAGTGAGAGTCACTGACGGAGGTGCCAGATTATGACGGAGTGGTTACTGGCCCATTGTACATTATCAGAATAGGCATTGGCGGATATGCTAAGTCTATGGCGGATACGCCAAGATAATGGATATTTGATTTATATCGATGTTGCTTAGGAATGGATCGATTCCTATCGCGGAGATTCGGTATATTGTAATATCCAAGAACCGGGATTCCTAGATTAGAGATGAGTCAAGTCTGAGATGACGAGTCAAAGAGTTTTATCTGTATTCACTAATGTGTCATAAATTATTATTTATGTTTTGTGATACATGATTTATAATTTTGTATATGATTTTATGCATTGCATTGATTCATTGTTTATACTGGGATTATATTCTCAACGGAGTTATCCGGCTGTTGTCGTGTTTGTATGTGTGCATGACAACAGGTGGGACAGGATCAGGGTCAAGAAGAGGATGAGAGAAAGGACAAGTTAGCATGGTTATCCTGATCAGAAGTAGATAGGCTTCAACACTTGATAGATAGTAGTTGAACCCTAGTTTGGTTTTGTTATATGATGTACCAAACTTGTACTTTTATACTGATATGTATATTAGAATGATTCCATTACGTTCCGCATTTAAAAAAATAAAAAAAAATATTTAGACCTTGTTTATCTTAATTGATTGAATTATTTCCAAAGAATGATTAAGAAATGAATTAACGTACGGGTCCCCACATTAGTTCTACGAACACTTTCTGATCCTTCACAGTGTCTTTGAAAAATGTCCCAAGCATCTTTGGTAGATGTGCTGTAACGTCTACTAATTTAAAATGCGGAAATATTTTTTATATATATAAATAAATAAAGCTCAAAATTTTAAAATAAGCATCTGAATATGTTGCATGCATGCAATCCTACATAAAAATACCATTTAAAATAAATCGTAGTGTTTGCCATTAAAATATAACTGAAGCATAAACAAGTCAAATCCTAACATCCATCAGTGAAATAAAATAGCGTATGAAAAAAAAACTCAAATCCCCTCAATCTCATAAAAACATAAATATGCGGAAAAACATGTGGTCCTCGGGTCATGTCGCTCCACCAGGTCTGCATATTCAGAGTTCGGCACCTCCAGTCCCCTCAATATCCTGTTCACCTGCATCACACGCGCCTAGTGAGTCTAAAGACTCAACACACCTATACCAGACGTAACAAGTGCATATACACAGCACACAGTAGTGAAAAATACCATAGTCAGCATATTTTTCATGAACTTAAAAACATGAACATAAACGTGTCGTATAAAACCATAACGTGTCAAAGCATGTCTCATCATGTCATCATATACGTATACATTTTCTTTAATTGAATTCAGTTCATTAGTTGTGAATTTCGTATCAGTTCTCTCATATCAGCTCTATTCGATGGATTCATCTACGTATAACCGTGGTACTCGGCGGCGGGGACATCAGCAACAGCATTACCCGTCCACTATGCCTTGGCCTCAACTCATAATATCTCATGTCATCGTATACACATACATTGTCAGTCACAACCAACTCTCATCCTTCAAAAACATCGTCACATTCACCACTTAATAAAGACATGCATATACGTAACTTTTTCTTGAAACCAAGCATGCACCGTATTTTTCGTAATTACATAAAAATCATGAACATGATGCATAAACATTTAAAAACATGATAAAATGTGCTCAGGGCGCTTCCAGGACCAAAATCTCACCATGGGTGCAAAAAGACCATTTTGCCCCGGAAACCCAAAATGATCATTTTACCCCTGGACCTCTAAAATTTGACCCGAAGCTTACCAAACTCCATAAAACATCCCAAAACGTATTAAAAGTATTTCTTGGACGTAAATTCGAGCCCGTTTCAAAACTTAATCAACTCATTTTAAAACTTGAACCGGAGTCCCAGTTTTAATCCGAATCAACCCGAAATCTTAGCAAAATTTTCCCAACTCAATCCATTGTCTTAAATTTACTAGACCAGCCTCCAAACCATCAATTCCAGGCCCTTTAAACTCATGAAGATTAGCCCTAAAGTTGATGGAAATATTCAGTTACTCCCCATATCGAACCCTCAATGTACCAAGCTCAAAAACTAGCACTCTTAAACTCTACTAGCTCGCGCTAGTCACGAACCAAGCCACCTAGGACCGAGACTATACCCTACTAGACCTATTAGAACCACGGCTACAGCCCCATGCTAGTCACAGCTCGCCCACGAAACCCTAAACGCCAAATGATCACCCAAACGGCCACCTCAACTCCACGATGCTAGTGGTTCCAAATGCGAGTCCTGAAACTTGTGGCCCCTCTATAAGCCATGACTCAGACCCAACAAGGTCTTGTCCATGGCCTGGAACGGTCCCTTACACCACCGGCTCACTCAACAATCAATCTACCCTAAAAAACGTGGCCCCTCCTCACAAATCACCGATCGACCTTTCTTAATTCTCCACTAACCTCCAACTCCAGCATAATGGCACCTCCTTATCACCGAGAACAGCCCTGGAAATACACTCAAACAGCAGCCCTTCGCAACAACACAAAGAACTTGAGATTCATGTAAGAAAATTCGAATTATTCATGTCAAACCTTTCACAAGATGTAACCATAAGCAAGAACGAAACATAAACATGCATAATCGTGTATTTCAGTATATATATATAGCGTGAGTGAAGAGAAACCAAAAATATTGGCGTGCCTTGATGAATTCTACGCAAGAAGATCGAAGAACGAGTGTCGGATAAATTTTTCTTGCAGGGGAAGGGATTGGATGAAGCTTTGCTTGGGTTTTGGTTGCTGAAACCGAGGGAGAATAGTGAGTGGAGGAGGTGGGCGGCTGATTAGATTAGGTTCAGGTTAAGGAATAGATTAGTGTAATATTTAAGTAAAAATTAAGGTGCATATGGGCCTTAATGTGGTTTTAAAGAGAATAAAAATGGGTTTTAGGCCCATTAAGCTTAAAAACAGGCCCAATAAGTCCAAACACGCTCCTGAAAATATTTCGTTTTGGTAAGTTTTTGAAAATATTAGCCGAGCCCTCAAAAAGTCTTTCGTTTCGATAAAATTTGCGTAGCAAATAAAAAATATGCTATGACGGGTAAAAATACCCAACAAGGCCCATTTCTTGAAAAATAAATTTAAAACACCTTATATTAATTAATAAAAATTAATCATGTGATTAAAATAATTTTTCTGGTAATTCATCGGTCTCCATTCCTCGTTCGAGCATGAAATGCATCTAGAAACCCTAATGCATGAACTTTTAAAATAATAGGAAATAAATCCTATCATGTAAGGATTATGCATAAAATGTGTCACGCCCCGTGTCCGAAGCATCGGTGACATCCGGCATTGTTTAACAATTATATT
This sequence comes from Primulina huaijiensis, assembly GCF_012295235.1. Taxonomy (NCBI): domain Eukaryota; kingdom Viridiplantae; phylum Streptophyta; class Magnoliopsida; order Lamiales; family Gesneriaceae; genus Primulina; species Primulina huaijiensis. The sequence goes on from NC_133313.1 coordinate 14,560,517, forward strand.
GAAAACAATAAAGCTTCGTATCAAATCAAACCAGTCTTTTTTATAAATAAAGTATTGTCTTACAATGACAATGAAATAAATACATCAGAGTTGCGAAATTCGGAAAACTAAATAAAAGGGATAAATTGGTTCTTGATCTTGATCATCGTTCACCAACCCCAGAAAGCTTCCTGCTCCTCCTCATTTATTTGCTCTTCAGTTTTATCTGAAATTTGTAAGGGGTGAGTGTTTTGGGAAACACTCAGCAAGTGGGGGTCGATCGATTCCAAAGATACATATAGAACTTAATTCTTTAAAAAATTTTCTTTAACATACTTTCAAAACTTAATATTCTTAATTTGACGAGACGGAAATGAATCGAATGAAAAACGGAACTTATCAAACAAAACAGAAACAATTCAGATCATTTCAGAACAACCATAACACTGTTACTCATCTCGTTTCCATGGTCAAATTGTCCCCAATATGTTAGTCCTCTAAGGGGTGAGGCCAGAACTCGGTTTTATACTCACCGGTGGGGGCCAGACAGAATCACAATTCTCGTCCCATTTCAAATTGAATTGTAACAGTGTAAACAGAATTCAGAAATAACAGACAGAACTTTTCAGATTTTCAGATTTCAGAGTTTTCATACGGACACAGCGGAATCAAAGGAATTCGAAGCATAGAAGAAACACATAATCGATCGTAATTTTAAACAAAACAGATAGCCATTTTCGAAAATAAGGACACACATATATGCATGTCACATTATTTATATAAAAGTTAAAAAAGACAACAAAATATGTAACAAAAGCCCACTTACAGTAGTTTTTCGAAGATAGGTTCGAAATTTGCAGACTTTGACACGAAATTTCCTTTCGAAAATTTGGCAGCACTTCTACGTAATCTCAACAAATACTGTCTTCAATTCGGCAGCACCTCGACGTAGAACTCTAGCACTTGACTGCACGAAACCTTCTTCTTTCTTCCTTGTTAGCCTTGGCCGAAATTTTGGAGAGTTTGGTGGAGGGGTGAGGGCCGAAATTTCTAGGCTTTTTGGAGTGTTTTTCTCTCAACCTTGATGTCTTATTTATAGGTGCAAGAGAGACCTTCCTCATACCCCATTTGGCCGATTTCTTGAGGGCTAAGATTTGCCATTATTGCATTCCAAAGTTTCATGCATTCTCCAAGTCCAAGGTTAGCCTTAATTGTGGTACAAAATTCCATGCAAGCTTCAAGAGTCACCTTGGTTTCCTATAGAGTCATTTCTTGCATCATTAATGTGTCTTAACCTTTAGCTCATCCTTTAGCTTCTTCCTTGGTTATTTCAAAGGTTACTTCTTGCATAATAAGTTTGTCCAATTCTTTGGCTCATCTTTTAGCTTTCTTTTTGGTCTCGTTAGGACAAGCTTGGTTGAGCTGCTTTGAGCTGACAGATCGAGTCCTTGAGCTGCGGTTTTACTCCTCCCGGTGACAACACTTCAATGGATGTGGTTATTTGCAGCTCGGCTTCATGTTGAGTTAATCTCCGAGCTTTGAAGCTACTTTCTCGAGTTATGTTAGCTGAAAATATAAGTTCATATTTAAGTTTATAGTTAGAATGAAAGTTTTTGAGCTTAGATTAAGCTAAATTTTAAGTTTATATTTCCTACATTATTTGCTTCGGATCAAAATTTCCGGTTTCTCACATCCCTCCCTCCTTATTGAAAGTTTCGTCCTCGAAACATGGATCAACTCGAGCTTTTGAATAAATGAGGGTATTGTGAACGCATTTTCTCTTCGAGTTCCCAAGTTGCCTCCCTCTCGGTATGATTTGACCACTGCACTTTGACGTATGGGATTGTCCGGTGCCTCAACACTTGGTCTTTTGTGTCCACTATTCGGATAGGTACTTCTTCGTATTTGAGTCCTTCATTGAGATTTCCTTCAATCATCAGTGGTGAAGTTTTAAGAACATGACTCGGATCTGGAACATATTTCCTCCGCTGTGAGATGTGGAAAACCTTGTGAATCCTGGACATATCAGGCAGCAAAGCAAGACGGTAGGCTAAGGTTCCCACCCTTTCCAATATTTCGAACGGTCCTACATATCTCGGGTTTAACTTTCCGGATTTACTGAACCGAACCACTCCTTTCATGGGAGAGACTTTGACGTAAGCTTTTTCACCAATCTCTAACTCTAACGGTCTTCTTCTCATATCTGCCCAGCTCTTTTGTCTATCTTGGGCTGTCTTGAGTCTTTCTTTGATTACAGCTACTTTGTCAACGGTTATTTGTAAAAGTTCTGGTCCGGTAACGGCTTTTTCTCCGACTTCGTCCCAATGTAGAGGCGACCTACACTTTCTACCATACAAAGCTTCATACGGAGCCATCTCGATGCTACTGTGATAGCTGTTGTTATAGGCAAATTCTATCAGCGGTATGTGGGGACCCGGGCTCTAACTCAATTATCTTTGGGATTAAGTGGATCTTTGCTAGAAAATGTGGGTCAAAATTTTTTCTTTTAATATCAAAAACAATTGTATATAAATCACACACAAATGATATCTCTATTTTATTTCAACCGAAGTAAATAGATGTCTTGATTCATTACAGTCATACAAAATGGCGTTTTAAAAACAAACAACTACAGATCAACATGTAGAATCACTAGTTCATCGTCTATGCCCGTAATCACCACGCTATCTCGATCTCTCATCTTTGTCTCGACCCTGATCATGTCCCACCTGTTGTTATGCACACATACAAATACAACAACAGCCGGAAACTCCGGTGAGAACAAATCCCTGTATAAACATGTATACATGCATATCATGCAATTAAATACGAAATCATGACACTTGAATCAGCAATTATGACACATTGGTGAATACAAATAAAATTCTTCGACTCTTATTCTTTTATTCGACTCATATCTAAGTCTAGGGATCCTGGTGTGAATAAGACGTAACAAGTCTCCCATCTACTCTCCCAATCGTGGCGGCGGTACGTCTTATTCCTAGACTTCGGTCATGTCTGTATCGAATCTCTACAATCGGAGTCGATCTTCTCCTATGCTTCGATACCACAGAACATCTAGAAAGTTTGGCAAATCTGCCAATGACTCCCCTATCTCAATGCGTGTAAATAAATCAAGGTAAAGCACAAGCATAGCAAGGTATAGAAATCTAGTATGTGATTTTGGGAAACTCGAATCAAATCTAACTCGAGTTGTATCTTCCCGAATCAACATGAATTATACCTTTCTTTCTGTCAATCTGACTCTGTCGAAGTCTCGAACTCAAGGCCTGTCAATACTCAATATGGGAATGACAATATCGAGGAGTACAATATTAATACACCAATCAATTCAATACTGGATATAATCAGAAATAAATCAAATTCTGTTTTGATAGCATAAATGCACAATCTCAAGATACCCAACAATACAAATATCAACAGATAGCAATCTCAACTCATAATCCGTAACAATACAAATCTGATATCAATTCTCACTCAATTCCTCCCGAAAATCATAACAATTTCAGAAACAATCTGTTCTTCAATCCGGTTTCAATTATACGATGTCTAACATGTCAAGAACCTCATATATGAATCATATCCGATTCTGACAATACCATAATTTCAGATCATATCAAAACTTAAGAAAACTTACGTTCGTATGAAGCCTGCGTCAATAGGAACACAGTACTGAAGTCGGATTCAAAATCGGACGGACGGATCTTCCGCAAACTTCGAATTTCAAAGAAAAAAGGCGTAAGGATTTTCTTTACCAATATTTCGACTTTTGCTGGTTCTGAGGGAAGGAACGAAGACGTTTTTCTATATATATATATATCTATNGCTTCATGTTTGTGCAGCACGTCTCGCGCATATGCGCGACCTCCCTCGGCACATGGCAAGTCAAGCTGCTCGCGCATATGCACGCCTTATCTTGCGCATATGCGCGAGACCTTCGTCTCGGCACATTTTAAAATCGATTGCCCCGCTCATATGCGGGCCTTATCTCGCGCACATGCGTGAGGTCTTCGCATCTGGACTTCTTGGAACCGCACAGCTCGCGCATATGCGCGCCCACCAGCCGCGCATATGCACGAGACCTTCTGTCCTCGCACATATACACAACTCAACAATTCCAATCTAAATCTCAACGTGCTCTGTCTATAATCATATCAATCAATCAAATACTCATCTCAGATTAACATGATAAAATCTCGGGCATTACAGGGTAACTGTTCACTCCAGATTCCAGGAAAATCCAGAGCACATGCCCTCAACATGTCCTCGAGGGTTTGAATTGTTCTCTCGGTTTGGCCATCAGTTTGTGGGTGATAAGCCGTACTTAGAGTTACTTTGGTTCCCATGGCCTTCTGAAAACTTTTCCAGAATCTTGATACAAATCTTAGATCTCTGTCAGACAGTATACTTGCCGGGACTCCATGTAGTCTCACTATATTGTCCATATACAAGGTAGCGAGTTTATCCAGGTTGTAAGTCATCCATACCGGTAAAAAATGTGCAGACTTTGTCAATCTGTCAACGATTAACCAAATTCCATCATGACCTTGTCTTGAATTTGGTAGTCCGACTACAAAGTCCATGGAGATGTTATCCCACTTCCATGTTGGTATTTCCAATGGCTGTAAAAGTCCTCCAGGCCTTTGATGTTCTGCCTTGACTTGTTGACAGGTTAGGCATTTGGAAACAAAGACGGCTACGTCTTTCTTTATGCCATTCCACCAGTAGTTGTTCTTCAGGTCTCTGTACATTTTGGTGCTTCCTGGATGTACTGAAAATCTCGATTTATGTGCCTCGGTCATTACTTCTTCTCAAATTCCATCGACATCGCGCACATACAACTGTCCTTCCATCCAAAGGATACCATTCTCATCCATTTGAAATTCTAGAAGTTTTCCTTCTTGGATCTGTTCCTTGATTTTAAAAATGGAGGTGTCTTGGCTCTGCTGCAATTTGATGGTTTCCCGGAGTCCTGATTGTGCCAATAGTGAAGATAAGCTTACTTTTTCAAAGTTTCTTCGGCTTAAAGCATCTGCCACCTTATTCGCCTTACCTGGATGATAATTGATTACCAAATCATAATCTTTTAGAAGTTCCATCCACCTTCTTTGCCTCATATTTAATTTTTTTTGGGTGAAAATGTACTTGAGGCTCTGGTGGTCAGTAAAAACTTCACATTTTACTCCATAAAGGTAGTGCCTCTAGATTTTAAGCCCAAATACCACTGCGGCTAATTCCAAGTCATGAGTGAGGTAATTCGGCTCATATGGTTTTAGTTTCCGTGAGGCATAAGCAATTACCTGCCTCTCTTGCATAAGTACACACCATAATCCTCTTTTTGAAGTGTCACTATATATTATGAAGTCCTTGCCATCTTCAGGGAGGATTAATACTGGTGTAGTTGCGAGTTTTGTTTTCAGGGTTTCAAAACTCTTTTAACATGCTTCATTCCAAATGAACTTTGAGTTCTTCTGAGTAAGTTTGGTAAGAGGAATGGCAATTGACGAAAATCCTTCCACGAACTTCCTATAATAGCCAGCTAAACCAAGAAAACTCCTTACTTCAGTTACTGTCTTTGGTTGTGGCCAATCCTTGATTGCCTCTACCTTCTTTGGGTCTACTGACACTCCAAAATCAGAAATTATATGGCCTAGGAATGCCACACTCTTTAACCAAAATTCACACTTTTTGAATTTGGCATATAGTTCTTTCTCTCGTAATGTCTGTAACGTGAGACTTAAATGTTCTCTGTGTTCTTCACTTGGTGAGTACACCAAGATGTCATCTATAAAAACAACCACAAATCTGTCGAGGTATGGTTTGAACACTCGATTCATCAGGTCCATGAATGCTGCAGGAGCATTTGTTAAACCAAAAGGCATTACTGTGAATTCGTAATGTCCATATCTTGTTCTAAATGTAGTTTTAGGGATATATTCTGTTTTGACCTTTAATTGATGATAACCAGATCTCAGATCGAGTTTTGAGAAGATTGTGGCTCCTTTTAATCGATCAAAAAGGTCGTCTATTCTCGGGAGTGGGTACTTATTCTTTATGGTGATCTTGTTTAACTCCCGATAGTCAATACATAGTCTCATACTCCCGTCTTTCTTCTTGACGAATAGTACTGGGGCTCCCCACGGGGATGCACTGGGACGAATCTGCTTCTTGTCCAGTAATTCCTGGAGTTGTTCCTTTAACTCTTTCAATTTGGCTGGAGCCATTCGGTATGGTGCCTTTTAGATTGGTGCAGCACCAGGGACCAAATTAATTTCGAATTCCACTTCCCTAGCGGGTATCTCACCCGGTAATTCCTTGGGAAAAACGTCTGGAAATTCCTGAACAATTGGAATATCTTCCAACTTTGGGGTTTCTTCTTCTTTAATCTCATTGATCATTGCCAGATAAATTTCCTCTCCTCCTCTAATGGCCTTCCAGGCTTGTGAGGCAGATAGCAGAGATTTTCTTTCTTTGGATTTTCCGTGATATACGACTTCCTCTTTGGTCGGAGTCTGGAGTCTAATTTCTTTCTTTTGACAGTCTACTATGGCATGGTTTTTAGCTAACCAGTCCATTCCAAGGATGATGTCAAACTCAACCATATTGAGTTGAATCAATTCTACTTCAAAAGTTTGTTCGCTGATACAAATTTTACAGTTTCGGTATACTTTGTGTGTCTCTATTATTTTACTTGTCGGTGTTGCCACTCTTAATGGTTCATTAAGAGTATCATGTTCAAGTTTAAGCTTCTTAGCAAACCTTCTAGACACAAATGAATGTGTGGCACCACAATCAAACAAAGTATATGCAGACATTTCATTGAGTAAGATGGTACTTGCTACCACTTCATTGGTGTTATCAGCCTCCTCCTGAGTTATCGCGTACACTCGCGCATTAGTCTTGTTTTCGTGTTGCTTGTTGGGTCCCATCCTCTTGTTCTTGTTATCTGGACAATCTTTGATTCTATGACCCACCTGTCCACACTTGAAACATGCACATGTCTTCCGATAGCATTCTCCGGTATGATACTGTTTACAGGTGTCGCACCACTTCCCTTTCTTATTGCCAGTATTGCCAAAACTTCCTTCGTAAGGCCCTCTTGAATAATTTGGCTTCTTAAACTTGGGACCATTCTGAGCGGATTGATTGACCATCGGTCATTTGTTCTTATTTTCTTCCTCGCGGCGTTTGATATCCGTTTCTGCGCTCATTGCAGCGCCCATCAAATCCGCAAAACTGTTTGGCTTGAATACTGCCAAAGCTGACTGAATACGGCTGTTGAGTCCCTTTTTAAAACGATGCATTTTTAGCGCTTCATCAGACATGATCATTGGGACATAGGTTCCCAGATCATTGAACTGTGAAGTGTATTCCATTACTGTCATGCCCGGAGCCTGTTTGAAGTTTTCGAACTCGCTCAACTTCTGCAGACGAAATTCGGCTGGGTAGTATTGTTTCAAAAATTCTCTCTTGAAAATCTGCCATGTGATCTCTTCCACTTCATCTAGAGATGGTGCCACAGTCTCCCACCATTTCCTTGCTCGGTCTTCCAAAAATGGTGTCACAACCTCCACTCTCAATTCTTCAGGCACTTCCAGTAAGTGTAGTTGTGATTCGACATTCTTAAGCCAGTTACGGCTGACTTCTGGATCTGGGTTCCCATCGAAAGTCGGGACTCGATTCCTCCTGAGAGATTCGTAATGGTATTTAATTCCACGTGGTTGTGGTTCAGGTAGTGGCTGCATGGCGTTGGCAAGGGGATTAACGATTCCTTGCAACGTAGCGACTACAATGGTAGCTATCGCCATCATGTCTTCTTGACTGAGATTCACTCTTGGTAGTGGTGGATTTTCATTTTGGTTGGCACTACGAGGGTTACGATTGTTTCGGGGTGGTCTGCCTGCCATATCCTATAAACATGTAATTTATTAATTTGTTTGTCACAATATTTAATCAAAGAAATCATTAATTTGAAAAATTTTTATACAACCAAAAGTTTCTAATAAATGATTAATCAGATAGTTCTGGTTACAATTGATATTGAATCTAGAATTCTCTCCCTATTCGTCTATCACTTCACCGTCTCCTTCTGCTTCATTAATTTCTTCTTCCACGGGGTCTTCTTCTAGTTGTTCCATGAGTTCTTCCATGTTGATCATTTTATTTTGTAGGTGTTAGATGTGATTCTGCAACTGAGTGTTGTGGTGGTCAAGGTTATTTACTTGTTCCTGAAGCTCCTGTATTGTTGATTGGCTTACTTTCTCATCGATTTCTTGTTCCTCGATTCGTTCTTCAAGACGGCGTTGGGTTTTGAGGAGGCTATCATTCCGGATTTGGAGTGTAAAAATCCTATTCTGAGCTTTGTTTAACTCTTGCTTGGTGATCTCGTGTCGACGTTCCGATTCCAGATGATAGGCAGCATAACGTCTAACGTCCTCGCTTAGTTTCTTTTCTTCCTCTCTGGCTTCACAAAGATCCTCCATCATACATACGTTATTCCCATCCAGTTGGTAGTTGTCTCTCTCAAGTTTTTCATTTTTACCTTTTAGTGTCTTAATTTCTGCTTCCTTTTCTTGAAGTTGTTTTTGAAGTTCATTTATAATGCTCTAAAGATCCATGTTTGTACTCCTATAAAGATAAAAACACAATTTTATTGATAGTATACTCATCCAATTTGTAAATATGCAATAAGATAATAGAAAGTTTCATTTAAAATAATTTGATACACATAATATTTTCTTAATCGCAATTTTATTACAATCCAGATACTTTTATTATAATCTTGATACTAATCTAATCTATCATCTCTCCCCCGTCGCTGTCGCTGTCGCTGTCACTGTCGTCATCGGCCACCTCCATCGGTGCTTCTTCCTCTTCCTCCATGTTCTCTATTACCAGGTGCAAATAGTTGTTCTGATCTTGGAGTTTGTCCATAGTGCCGTGGAGCTTTGAGATGTACCGCTTTTGCTTGGCGCTGAAATCTTCCTGACGCTGAGTAGCGCGCTCTCTCTCTGTCTCAACTCTTTCCAGCAGATCCTTGTTTAGTGAAGCTAAGCGCGCAATGCGAGCCGAATCAGTTGGTATCTGTAGAAGTTGGCTCTCAGCCAGGTCCAAGTGATGAGTCAATCGCTGTACGTCAGTCTCTAAATTGTGCCTGATCTCACTAAGTTCTTGCTTTTCCAGTTTCTCCTTAGCCAGTTGCGCCTTCAGAGTTGCTATCTCCCTAGCTTGATTATCGATGGTAATCTGACGCATACGAAGGGCAGCCTGTGCGCGCGTACGTGGAGCAGCCATTTCCTAGGATAAAGATTGAGGTAAGGCATTAGAATCGTATAAAGGATAGAAAGGCACAAATAATAAAGTTGTCGTGGAAAATTTTTGATATTAAGAGTTGCGAAGCAATCGAAGGGATAGATTTTTGAAGTTGATCGAAAGTTTCGGGAAACAAATGAATGTTGAATACAGGTTGGGATATACTAGGCTTTTGCCAAAATTTGACTTCGTCAAATTTTGTCTGTCAAAATCCCAGCGGGATTATGAACCTGACGGCTCTGATACCACTTAAATGTCAAGCCCCGTGTCTGAAGCATCGGTGACATCCGGCATTGTTTAACAATTATATTGAAAACAATAAAGCTTCGTATCAAATCAAACCAGTCTTTTTCATAAATAAAGTATTGTCTTACAATGACAATGAAATAAATACATCAGAGTTGCGAAATGCGGAAAACTAAACAAAAGGGATAAATTGGTTCTTGATCATCGTTCACCAACCCCAGAAAGCTTCCTGCTCTTCCTCATTTATTTGCTCTTCAGTTTTATCTGAAATTTGTAAGGGGTGAGTGTTTTGGGAAACACTCAGCAAGTGGGTGTCGATCGATTCCAAAGATACATATAGAACTTAATTCTTTAAAAAAATTTCTTTAACATACTTTCAAAACTTAATATTCTTAATTTGACGAGACGGAAAGGAATCGAATGAAAAACGGAACTTATCAAACAAAACAGAAACAATTCAGATCATTTCAGAACAAACATAACACTGTTACTCATCTCATTTCCATGGTCAAATTGTCCCCAATATGTTAGTCCTCTAAGGGGTGAGGCCAGAACTCGTTTTATACCCACCGATGGGGGCCAGACATAAATGGTTTTATACCCACCATTGGGGGCCAAACAGAAATGGTTTTATACCCACCATTGGGGGCCAGACAGAATCACAATTCTCGTCCCATTTCAAATTGAATTGTAACAGTGCAAACAGAATTCAGAAATAACAAACAGAACTTTTCAGATTTTCAGATTTCAGAGTTTTCATATAACACAGCGGAATCAAAGAAATTCGAAGCATAGAAGAAACACATAATCAATCGTAATTTTAAACAAAACAGATAGCCATTTTCGAAAATAAGGACACACATATATGCATGTCACATTATTTATAACAAAGTTAAAAAAGACAACAAAATATGTAACAAAAGCCCACTTACAGTAGTTTTTCGAAGATAGGTTCGAAATTTGCAGACTTTGACACGAAATTTCCTTTCGAAAATTTGGCAGCACTTCGACGTAATCTCAACAAATACTGTCTTCAATTCGGCAGCACCTCGACGTAGAACTCTAACACTTGACTGCACGAAACCTTCTTCCTTCTTCCTTGTTAGCCTTGGCCGAAATTTTGGAGAGTTTGGTGGAGGGGTGAGGGCCGAAATTTCTAGGCGCTTTTTGGAGTGTTTTTCTCTCAACCTTGATGTCTTATTTATAGGTGCAAGAGAGACCTTCCTCCTACCCCATTAGGCCGATTTCTTGAGGGCTAAGATTTTCCATTATTGTATTCCAAAGTTTCATGCATTCTCCAAGTCCAAGGTTAGACTTAATTGTGGTTCAAAATTCCATGCAAGCTTCAAGAGTCACCTTGGTTTCCTATAGAGTCATTTCTTGCATCATTACTGTGTCTTAACCTTTAGCTTCTTCCTTGGTTATTTCAAAGGTTACTTCTTGCATAATAAGTTTGTCCAATTCTTTGGCTCATCTTTTAGCTTTCTTTTTGGTCTCGTTAGGATAAGCTTGGTTGAGTTGCTTTGAGCTGACAGATCGAGTCCTTGAGCTGGTGTTTTACTCCTCCCGGTGACAACACTTCAATGGATGCGGTTATTTGCAGCTCGGCTTCATGTTGAGTTAATCTTCGAGCTTTGAAGCTACTTCCTCGAGTTATGTTAGCTGAAAATCTAAGTTCATATTTAAGTTTATAGTTAGAATGAAAGTTTTTGAGCTTAGATTAAGCTAAATTTTAAGTTTATATTTCTTACATTATTTGCTTCGGATCAAAATTTCCGGGTTCTCACAAAATGCATAAAAATATTTAAACATCTAATTTAATTAAAACCCTAGATTGCATACAGTCAGGTTATGTGAATTAAATTCATGGACTTTACATGTGCAATTGGTAATAAGGCTGAACATATTGACATCAACAGAGGTAAAGATGGCATTGAGTGCCTTTGAGTTGAAATTTGATGTCTGAACCTCATCATTAGACCATGCACTCTTAGGTTTAAATCAACTGTCACCATCAACATCAACAATTCTAGGTGGTGACCAACCGTCTAGAACCCGTTTCAAAGCTCTTTCCTCGATGGATTTTATGTGTATCATCATCTTGACTTTCCAGACGCATAATTCAATCCATCCAAAACCGGTGGTCTAAAGACAGCACTTGAAGCTATTGCGTCCATTGAGCTATCGTTATATTTCCTGTAAAAACAACAGTAAACCAAAATCAATCACTTAGTATATCAAGATTTTGCTCTGATACCACTTAAAAGAGCATTGTTGATCATGAACAGACCATAAATAAATTATAATGTGTGTATCATAAGTTAGTGTTGTGCTCTGATATTGTAGAAACCAGTACACAACATGCAGCGTAAATTAATTATTTAACACACAAGTAAACTTTAACAAATAAACACCAGATTTAAATTATGCACAAATACGAATACTTGTGAAATGCCTCATGACAAAAAGCTCACTAGAAAATATGTAAATAATTTACAAAAAACAATATTAGTAAAATTAAAAAAACCGAATTCCTTGAACCTCCAAGGAATTAGAATGCATCAAAAACTCAAACCAAATACTAGATGCATAAAACGAAAACATATTCTTTAAAACCAAACGAACCGCTCTTCACCCAACACTTCACGCAGTGTTGTTCTTGAGTGTCGTCAACATCAATCAGCAATACGGAACGTATATGAATCAATCACACAAACTCTTCACACGAAAATCATCAGCTCTAAACTCTATGTATGCTCAGAGAAAACTCCAGCAGCTGAACAAAGTGATCAACTGATCACACGAAAACCTTCAGCAGATGCACAAAGTGATCAATCAATCACACGAAAGAACTTCAGAGCAAATATATATTGAACTCTCGTAATATCTTCTCTGCAATACTCCTCTTCGCAATCACGCCCCACGGCTATAAGGCACTAAATATTTATATCCAATACTTGACTTAAAAACAATTCTATAAAAGAGACCTAAAAAATATGAAAACAAAATTTTCATTAGAGATAAAATACCATATTAAAAACAAATCTTCTCATAATCTAGAAATAAATCAAGCAAAATCTTATAATCTAGAAAGACAAAATCTTAAATTAATAATATCAATTTAACAAAATAATAAAAGAATCAAATATTCCTTTCAGAAATGTTTGATGTTATACTAATAGATTATCTCTCACTATCTTATCTTCCAACTAAATCTCGAAAAATTACCTCTTCATTTTTCTTGATGAAAATAGATCACAGTAGACTCGGAAATGGTGCTTCGTGGTGGTGAAGAACAAACCACTTATGGTGCTTACTCTTGAATGCGATGGATTTGAAGAATGACAAGAAATCGAGAAAATTCAAGAATGATCCAAGAAACTAACAGTTGGTTCATATTTGTAAATTTTTTAATGTTTTGAATAAATTAAGTTTTAAAAATTATTTTGATTAAATTATATTTTAATTGTTCCTAATTGTATTGTTATGATTAAATTGAGTTCTAATCGTTATATGCAAAATGATAAAATACACACGCTCTAAATAGGGGACAATAAAAAATATACGACTCATTTTAAATTTAATTAAATAAAAGAGATTTTGACTTTTTAAAATTGAAAAAATAGAGTTGAATGCTGTTAATTAGGTGATTTCATTTATTAGGTCATTAATTAGTTAGTTAGATTTTACTTTTTAAAAAAATATTTTTTTAATTGATATATCCCTCATCGATTTGAGTTTTCATTTATTCCCGTTATTTTTGTGTTCTTCACGACAAAATAATCAAAAATCATTTGAAAATTTGAAGATTTGTAGAGAAGTAAGTATATACTTGAATGCTCTGTATTGCTAGATTTGTTTCAATTTAGTTCTGATTATTTTTTTTTAGAATTTTTGTGAGTGGAGTTAGTGTGAATATTTACAGTCGAAGGAAAAAACAAAACAGATTTCCATCTGTAGGAGAATTTGGTAGAAGATAAGTTTGAATGATATGTAATTTATTTGAATTTAAAGACAATCGATTTGATTTTATTAACATGTAATGTGTTTGTGGTGAATTTTTAATTTTGGTGTGGGTCGAGTGGACAAGATTGTAATGTGTGTAGTAGATTTTTAAATTTGGGTCGTGCGGGTGGTAAATTGTTTCAATTTTGAGACGAGTGGGTCGAGTGATAATGTTAGAGGTTTGGTTTAGGGTTTTGTTTAGGGTTTAGGGTTTGGGTCGGGTGGGTAGGAAATTTTTGATATTTTTGAGTTTTGATCATTTTATAATATATAATTAACTTTATATATGATTAGAATACAAATATATTAAAAAAATTTATTTGTGTAAACATTAGTTATATGTTATAATTTAAGTATGTTAGTTAAAAAATTCATAACAAGTAGAAGAATGTATCTCTTATTTTAACAATGTAGGTTGAATTTATACTCGACTAAAAATCTTAACAAGTTTTATAATTCCACTAAAATTCATAACAAATTTTATAATAATAGAACTAAAAAATTCATAACAAATTTCTCTACATATTCACTTTAATGAATGTATATCGAAGTATATGAAATTATATTTATTGTATATAAACATTAACAAATTTTATAATTCTACTAAAATTCTTAACAAATTTTATAATAATAGAACTACAAAATTCATAACAAATTTCATTACATATTCACTNACCAAAATTGCGTCGCGTGAGTCGAGTATAATCTCGACCCAATTTTGTGACGACTTATAACCTTTGACCCAGTTTTGATTGAAATTGTTATAATCTTTAGCACATAAAATTAAATTACCAAATTGAGTGTACTGCACCAAATATTTTATCTCTTTCTCATTTAAAAATGATACAATCTTCTTACAGATTTCAACGTATCTTGATCCTAAAGTTAACTTGCATTCAAAATTTTTTTATTAATTATAAAAATTTAAAATTAATGGGTCGTGACGGGTCGTGAAAGGGTCGTGAAGTCTTCACGTCACGACCCCGGGTGGGTCGTGAAGCCTACAACCTTGGGTCTTGGGTGGTGAAGCACTTGTGCTTCACGATTGGTGCTTCACGACCCAAAGTTGGGTCGTGAAGCACACGACACGGCTTTCAAGACCCAAGGTGAAGAGCTTCACCATGGGTCGTGAATACTGACGAGATCCAATAAATTTCATATCTCAAAATAAATTTATTAACAATACGTGGTTTTCTTATTGGATTTTTGTTAGCCAAAAAATGAGAGGATAGAAGGTTGAGAAGAAAAAGATTTTTTGTGAAGACAAGGAATGAAATGAGATCTAGAGTTGAGTCGAAAAAGATGGGAAAATTGAGTCGAGTAAGTTTTTTTATTTAATTAAATTATAAATTTNTTCTTTTTTTTTAATAAATTCTTTCGTCAGTCCCGTTTTCCTCATTTTCCCCTGTAAATAGTATATCAGGCACAGTTACGTTTTTGTTGCTAATAGACTTGCTGACGCGTAATACGTCTATTTTCTTCAGAAAAGCAAAAAGCCAAAATATCATGGCTTTCAACTACCGGGAGTTGAACACTGTCAGCATCACTACCAGTTCGTCAATAGTTTTCGTAGATTTTATTAAAATAATTTCCAACCCAGTTAGGTTGGTAGCTGTAGCTCAATAAATTTAGTGAAGTTCCCCTCTCACTGCTTCACCATCTGCCGTCTTCAAAATCAAGAAACTTGAGGTATCTAACACAGTTGAGACCCAAAAGGGGTTTGATTGAATAAGGGCGAAATGGGTGAGGCCTTAGGGGAAATTGTTGAAAACAAGCAAATAATATTCAAGGGATACATCGAAGGAACTCCAAAAGAGACAGATATGGAGTTGAAGTTAGGAAGTACGATCAAGTTGGAAGCTCCAAAGGGTTCTTCCTTAATATTGCTCAAGAATCTTTACCTCTCCTGTGATCCATATATGCGTGGCAGGATGCGCAACTTTCATGGCTCTTACATTCCCCCTTTTGTTCCTGGTTCTGTAAGAATACTTTTTTGTTTCCTAGTTATTATCAGTTGCTTTTATTTAACTGTTATAAGTTGTATATGTGGTGATGTTAAGTATTTTATAGTTTGTATATTTTTTACTTGGCCTTTAGCATTTGTGAATCGAATGCTGGCTCTATGGGTTGGAGAATAGCCGCTCGGCAATTGGTCACGAGTTGATGTGGACACCTGATCATGTCCCTCGTTTTAGGGACCGAAGTATATTACCAACGCTAATCTGATAAAAGCTCGTTCTTTGTTGTTACTTCGATCGACTTTAACGAGATTGCCAATGATATGTTATAAGCCCGAGAGAAAGACTGATTGCCAACAGATTAGCCTCTCCCTTCGACCACTTCGCAATTTTGTGTGTAGCTAATGTGGACATATATCAATTTGTTATTGCCATTGTGAGGATCTAGTAACTTCAATTGGTGAAGCAGTGCATTTAAAATACACACGAAATTTGAATACATTTATTTTCCAAGCATTGCATTCTCCACCTTTCTTATTTCAAGGTCAAACTATGAATTAATGATTTTAAGGGAAAATAAATTGTTTGTTGTTTTGAAGTAGTTTAATTGTGATGTTAGTCCATGGACATAAATGGATATGGATGGAGCCATGATTTGATTTTACCTTTTTTTTTTCTGCTAAGTTACGAATTAAATTAAAGGATATAAGATGATCCTTCTGATCAATCTTTTAAAAATAGAATTAGATACTCCATTTGGATTCCAAGCCTCACCACAAAGCAGTTATAAACGTATTGACTTGGCTATTATTGACTTGGCTATATAGATCAGGATTTTTATTTATTGGTAAAATTTGTTGGGATAAAAGATTGTATTTAGAGGACAACATAGCAGGGTAGATTTACTGATTGTTGAATTTTGCTTAACCAATGGTTCTTTTGGAAAAGGTCATTGAAGGATTAGGCGTGTCTAAAGTACTCGACTCTGATGATCCAAACTTCAAGCCAGGCGACATAGTATCGGGTTTAACAGGTTGGGAAGAATACAGCTTAATTTACAAACATGAGCATTTGAGGAAAGTTGAATCAGATAAAATGCCATTGTCATACTATACTGGCCTCCTCGGTATGTATATGTTGTTTCATTTGTTTATGCATTCTGTTGTTGATCGTAACATCGTGTTTTTTGACTCTCTTGTTTCTTGTTCCGCATAAGCATGAATTTATGGTGTAATGTAGTTTTTTTTAAATGTATATGCCCACTTTTCCAGGTTAATATTTTTTGTGTAAAAGATGTAGGAACTGCCCTATATTGCTTATGACATGATTGAGCCTTGTTTTTTTTTTTTGGAAACAAGCATGTTGAATTGTGTTAGAAGCATAAGTTACACGATCCTTCCATAAATACCTGCCATCATTCATGACATGTTGCCATGCCCAGAGGGCTAGAACTCTTATTAAGTTCTCGTAGTTATATGTTAGAATTACACAGTTATGTATTGGTAATATATATCCAGATATCGTAGGAATATGCACCAGTTTGAAAATCACAATGAATTCTCTTAAAAAATATTTCATAATCTTAATAAAATCAAATCTATTTCCATTATATGTATATATATTTTTATTTCTGATCGAAGTGCTTGATTAAGAGCTTCTTGTAGGCATGCCAGGCTTCACTGCTTATGTTGGATTCTACGAAGTTTGTGATCCTAAAAAGGGTGATTATGTTTTTGTATCTGCCGCATCCGGAGCTGTTGGACAGCTTGTTGGCCAACTTGCTAAGTTACATGGATGTCATGTCATCGGAAGTGCTGGGAGTGGACAGAAAGTGAGTATATTTTGTTGAGTTTAGAAGGATCATTACGTATATAATGAAGCATCGATTTGGTAGTTTTATGCAAATTTTACTGATTCTTGATCTTGTTGTAAGGTTGATCTGCTGAAAAGTAAGCTGGGATTTGATGACGCTTTCAACTATAAAGAAGAATCAGATCTTGATGCAGCTCTTAAAAGGTATGTTAAACTGTCAAAAACACACATTCGTTCTTTCTTGGGCAAGCTTAGGATAATTTTTTTAACATTTACATAGTTACTAAAGAAAACTACATCAATGCCCCTTTTTAGACCTGTCCTTTTACATTAAAAAAGCTATGATAGCCCAACCAGACACTTGAAAAACCTTTTAGTTGCTCTCTGTTTTTTTTTTTAAAAAAAGAAAATTTAATTGCGTTTTCAGACAAGAAATTCCATCCAGACACTCTCATATGGCATTATTTCTGTATGATCTTACAAACAGATACTTTCCTCAAGGCATTGACATATACTTTGAAAACGTCGGAGGAGCCATGCTTGAGGCTGTGCTCCTTAACATGAGGATTCACGGAAGAATTGCCGTTTGTGGAATGGTTTCTCAGCATAGCTTGTCTGATACACAAGGGACTCGTAACTTGTTCAATCTCGTCATAAAACGCGTGAGGATGCAAGGATTTCTGCAGAGCGATTATCTCCATTTATATCCAAAGTTTCTTGAAGATATCTCTGGACTTTACAAGGAAGGGAAGATAACTTATTTGGAGGACATGGACCAAGGGTTGGAAACTGGTCCTTCTGCATTTGTTGGACTGTTTTCTGGGGAAAACGTAGGCAAGAAAGTAATCTGTGTAGCGCATGAATAATAGCACGTAGTTGAAGGGAAAACTACCAAAATCTTTGTGTAGGTTAAGTCGTCAAAATTCAGTCTTAGTCTCGGAGGTGGTTTTTTCGCTTTTAATGTTCTCGTTCGGCTGTCCGGTTACACTTGAGCAATTTGTTCGTCATACCAGTTATATTGTGTATATCGGGATGAACAATTTGGTGTAATATGACAGAAAGAAAAAAAATCAACTTGCTGGACGATAATTAAATGTATAAAAGACCAACTCTCGATAACTCTGGCTATTTGCCCCCCTAGTTGAGCAAACAAGAGTAGTACCAAATTTTTAGCGTCTTAGGGATAAGATATTATTTTAATTGTAATTAAATTTAACTTTTTTTTATTACTGATTGTGTTTTTTTAAAATTTTTTATATAACTTTAATTTTTCATCCCCAAAGACAAAACAAAATACAGGGGTATAATGTAATTTACTTTAGTGCAGGGGTAAAAGTGTAATTGTAATAAGGCTTTATAAGTAATATTACTTTAGCATAGGGACTAAATGCAATTTTCCCTCAATAAATCCAGTGGATCTAAATTGTAATTTTGCTCAATAAATCTGTGCCAATTCTTTCAGCACAAAAACAAGTGACATTTACATACCGAACGAACAGAACCACATTTGAAGTTTTCATTGTCACTCGAAAATCGTTAGAATCTCACCCCAGAAAATCGTACGATTCTGTTTATTTATTTATTTCGTTTTTCTGCTGTAACGTTCCATTTGTATATCAAACAATCGAAACTTGAAGGCAGAGGGATAAGCGCTTGGCGGAATTTCCGAAGAAATTCTAGCTGAATGATGTGTTTTATTTGCTATACTATCCTCTTCTTAAATTGAATTCTGTACAGTAATTTATAGAGGCTCGTTCAGGTACAATTCGTGGAGTAGTTCGTTGACTATATACTTTCACAAGTAGTTGGCTCTTATGGAAATTTTTTTGCTTTGTTTGTAGTTATCGGGATTCGGTGTAGTATAGATTGGAATGTTTTTCTAGCCTACTCTGAGTGGTTTGTGTGTTGTTTTGTACGTTTTGTTGCTGTGTTTGTTTGGTGTTGTTTTTGAGTTGGTCTTACTATTTATTTATTTTTGAAAACAAAGTTGTTTCGTTTAAGCTTCTTACGATTGATTGATTTTTTTTTCTGGGAAGATTCTTGGCGTATATGTACGGTTTTGTGATGGAGTATTTTTAATGCTTTAGGCATATTTTTATTGTTTGTTTTTCGTGTGCAAATACCAGTGATGAGACTAGCCTATGGGCGAGAAGGAATGAGTAGGATAACTCTATACAGAAAGAAGAGTGTTTAGCTGGAAATCGGGAGCTGATTTCTGGGTTGTCTGAGATTGAATGGATTGAATTTTGGTGGATTGGTTTAGAGAAAACCGGGAAAGAGCATCATGTTGGAACAAGAATTCTGGAGGGAAAGCAAAAAAATGAGCGAAGTTGGGTCTGGAGATGGATGGGTACTGTCTTGGACACTTGCTGTCATACTCCTCATATTTATTTGCAGTTTGCTTAGATCTGGCATCCGCGGCTTGTTTTTCAGAGGAGGAGGAGGACCAATAAAATCTCAACCACCCAGTCACCTACTTGCACCACTCCGGTATGTATATATCTGTCTCTCCCTTTCTCAGAACAGAAAACGGAGCTTTTGAAGTTGCCTGCAACTTTGTATTTTGTCACAGAGGTCCAGCGATTATCGCGGATTTGGATCTGAAGAATCTCATCGACAATCTGGATGATAATTCCCATTCACTTGCTAATGTCAACTGGGAAAATGTTTGTGACAAAAGAAACAATGATCTTTCCTACAAGGCCAAGTTCTACAAACCCAAGGTTTTTGCATTGCTCTATCGGTTCATTAAGCTTTTGCTGAAATTTAAAGTTCCTTGACCTCCATTTGTATATGCATACAGGATGGGCCTTTGAAATATCTAAGTGTCACTACGTTTGAAAATTGCTCTGTCGAGCTGCTGGTGAAGTTTTACATGGACAACTGTTATAGGATGTTATGGGACAAGACAGTTGTCCGACATGAGTCATTGCAGGTGGACCACGGCAGTGGTACTGAAATTGGCCGCACCATTAAAAAGTTCCCATTCTTGACACCCAGAGAGTATATATTGGCTTGGAGACTCTGGCAAGGAAAGGATGGATCCTTCTACTGCTTTAGTAAGGTTTGAGTGTTTATAAGTTCTCTTCAAAATTTTATCTGTTTTACCCTCATCCTACTTTGTAATATCTTATTGCCACATACCCTTTCTACCTAGATTTGAAAGACAGATGGCTAATAATAAATATCATCTGTTAGTTTGTCCATGATTTTATGCTGTCCCTCGGAGCATTTTCAGATAGGAGCTTTAATTCCGTGTTTGATTTAGAAATGCCACATTCTGATCTTCTCCCTAGTTATGATGCTCTCATTTGTTATTGTCATTTGATTTCACAGCTGCGTGAAATCATTACCCATGCTGACCACTAGGTTGCACATGGATCAGATATCAAATTCACATTCTATTTTTGCCATACGGTCCAACATTGTCAAATAATACATTTTTGTATGAGATGTTCATATCTGTGGATATCTGCTTGCTTTGGATTGTATCCGATCTGAATAAATTTTTAGTTTATGATTTCAAACTTTAAAAGCATTGTAGATAAAAATAAAACCCAACAAGTAAATTGTCATTCTTATCCATTTGGTGCTCATAATTTTTATAACCGTACTTCAACAACTCTTAAAGGTTTAAAATATATCAAGAATAAGTGAAACTATTTCAAACAATTGACTGGCCATTAAAAATTTCTCAAGCATATCTAAAATTCAAACAAGAACTAGCCATATCAAATTCCTCAAAAAATTCTAACACCCAATCTTCAATATTGATTATTGGGTATTTTACTAATACCGGATTGAATCAGATATCATGGGTGTTGGAAGTTGATATTTGTATCTAATCTGGTAGCATCGAAAACATATCTGGAAAAATTACGATAAGCTATTAGTGGATATTCTATCGCTAGGAATTTTTTGGCTTTGATGCTTAGATTCTTGGGTTTTTTCCACCTATTCTACTGGACAAGTGAAAATGATATAAAGTTGGTCATAAACTTCTTTTTTCTTCGAATTGCTCATTTAGAGGAATGAACTGCATTAGTTTATCTCCCTTAAGTTTTGGAAGCATGATAAATCAAACAGAAGAAGTAAGTCAAGCTGAAGCAAAATGGTAAAGACAATGCAACCGGTCGATTGACCGTGCTGTAATGACTGGAACTTTGTGGTGAACCAGATTACCACTGTTGAATATTAATGATGAAGCATAACTCATTTTTCAGCATAATTTAGTTTCCTGTTCTTAATACGGCATTTTTTTCCACATTTGTCTACTTGGTTTTGTCTAATCTGATCATGTGTGTGACCATCATAAGGAATGTGAACATCCTTTGGCACCGAGACAGCGAGGATATGTAAGAGTTTCAGTTTTCCGATCTGGCTGGAGAATCAGGAAAGGTAGGTTACTGGACACCTTCTCCCCTAATAAATTAGCTCGACTGTAGTATTGAACTGTATCTCACATGTCATGCAACCACCACACCAACCTCTCCATCATCACCTTTACTCTTTTAGTAATTATATCCTTCCCTTTTAACTGGGATAGAACCTGTTTAATAGCTGTCTATGACCTGAGCAGGTAAAACCTTTGCTTCTAGAATCTAGATTTGTTGGGAAAAAGGTGCTTTTTAGTTGTGGACTGAATATGTTGATTAAAATCAACTGGTGCACTCATCATGTGGAGATTTTTGTTTATCTACTTTTTATGTCACATGGGAAGAATTCAACAATTAAGTGCTTCACCCCGTAAAACTTTTATCTAATTTTTCTTTTTGTTTAGTTCCTGGTAAAAATGCATGTGAGATCAAAATGGTGCACCAAGAAGATGCTGGTCTGAACGTGGAAATGGCAAAACTGGCCTTTGCAAAGCGCATATGGAGTTATGTGTGTAAGATGGATGATGCACTTCGCAAATATTCTTCTGGGCAGCAACTTCAGCTAAACTCCACGTCTAGTGCCATCATGTTGGTTGAAAAGGTTAGTACTGGTTTTTTTGTATTGCATTCATGGAGTATCATTCTCCCCAAGGATGAGTAATTAAAGAATGGTTTCTTCAGTTCTGCCTGTGTTAAATTCAAGTATGTTTTAGTTATGAATTCCTCTAGAGAAAGTAGCAACAAAATTATTGACAATGAATTGTGCACCATTCACCTTATTATACTCCGGTTTCTAGCCGTGATTTATGAAACATAACTCTTATCAACAAATGTTCTCTACAGAGTATTAGAAGGCATGAATTTAGTGTCTCGTTAATAAGATTTGTTCTCATAATTCAATAGGCATGAGTTGACTAGAAATTTGCATATGGTGTCATGAATCCTGAGATTCTGTCCTAAATTGTTGAACAGGGTATTACGTTGCAGGGAATCTCAAAGACAGTGTTGTTTAATTCATTTATTGCTTAAGTTAAAACATTCTTCTTGCTCAAGCTGACAGTTTAATTGGATTTTTATCCTAGATACATAGTATTTTTAGATCAATGTTGTTTAGTTAGCCAGATTTTCCATATCCCATTCACTCAAGCAATTTTGTTGTGGGTGAGCTCTCACCAGATATGCCATTGCATACTCACATAATATGTGATTTTGCAAAAAGAATAGGCCCACATCTGAAGCACGTTTCACTGGTCCGTTGGGTTTTTAGGTCACTCACAAGATCATGGCTATCGGCAGCATTGAGTAACAATAAAATATGCTATTAAACTAACTAAATAATGAAAGCTCAAGTGCTTTTAAAACTGGTTTGTAATATTAAAATAATTCATTAGCAATAAAAGAAAATATACATTTTCCTGAGCTTCTTTTTCTCATTTCCTTGTAGCATGTCCTGAACCGTATTTTCTCGAAGCTTTCTATTTGAACAAACTAACCGCTCATCTATGTCTATTATTGTGCTTGCGAAATAAGGCTTTTGCCATTCAAGCAGTTTGAAAAATCAAACTCGCCTTCATTGATTAAAAGTATGGTATAACATGTGGTTTAATCCTTTTCTTTTTTTGTTATTCTTTTCAAGATATAGCAAGAACGAAATATTAACTAATGAATGTTGGAATAAGGATGTGTAGTTCCTTTTTCTTACGAGGACAAAGAACAAGTTTTTAACAGTTGGAATGTTATGTTTTGTCTCGATTGTAGTTATCAATTCAAACATTTGAACTTAGTTTCCCTTGAAGGGTGGCATTGTATCTATTATTTTTCTTCAGGCTTCACATGTATCATTAGTAGGATCATAGCACTTCGTAAATTTTTATTTGGTATAGAAGCCATACAAATTTTGCTTATTGTTGGCATAAACTGAATGAGGATCTGTCGTTTGTTTAGCCGCTTTCCTGTTTTCCCCTTGTAGTGATCGTTTCCTGTTTCCCCTTCTAGTGATCGTTGCATATTTATCTATTGCTCTGTTTGTATTTTTTTCCTATAACCTAGGTTCCACCTGAATTTGAAGTCGCAAACAGTACGACCAGCTCGATACATTCAGATAACTCAATGGTGAATGTCATGCAACACATAGGGACTCGCAAATCCAACATGATGAAACTCGTAAAAAGGCCTTCAAATAAACTGATATCAAATGGTTTAATTCTTCTCGGTGGTGCTATCTACCTATCTAGGGGCCATTCAAGCTTAGGTGCTAAGGTTGCTGTTGCTTATATGTTGAGCAAACTCACGAGACGCGATAATTCATCCAAGCAAGCAACAAGGATTCAATGCAATAAAGGTCCTTAAAACCATCTACACCCACAGATGATGCATGAACATGCGATACGATGTAGCTGCTGCAAATGTTTATATCTGAGCTCACGCTCAGTACTTATTGTCTTCAATGGTGGGTATAGGTGGGAAAAGCGTCAGATTCGTTGTTTGTCTGCTGGATTGTGCATTTCGCTATTACTAGGCAAGGGCACCTCAATTCTTGAGGTGTCGTACCCAACTTTGTAGTTCAATATAATAGCATTTATATTTGTCTCTAGACCAATTAACCATGTGTTTATATTTGTGTAAGTCTTATTTAATAATTTAATTTTAAAAGCCATAAGTATTTTGATTATAGTAATTTTTTATTCTCTTTTATATCCGTAGACATACGATTAGTATTTCAATTTGGCATTGTGTTTAACAAATTAAAAAATATGAAAAAACAAAGAATTTATAAAATTGAAAATAGTTAGGAAAAAGATTAAGTTGATATTAAAATAGGAGAATTTTAATAACAAGTCTCAAATTGGACATAAAGTATGTGTTCATCTTAAAATTTAATCATAAATCTACTCCGTAAATAGGTTATTATAAATTCGAAAATAGAGCATCTATATTTAAATCAGGGTAGTGGTTATAAGGGTGACACATTTAATGACATAGTTGACGCTAATGGATTTACGAACGTGACAACTTTAACTTAAATATTAGTTGTAATATGAACCATTAAACAATCGATAAGAGCATTTAAAATCTTAGTGTAATCAAAGAGCTTTGAAATCTCGTTAATGTTGATATGATTTCAATAGATATAACATTTTTTATTTGAGAATTTAGTTGATGTATTTATGAATTTGGTAACGTTGAGTTTTTAAGATATTTAAACATGAGAATCAATTTAATTCACAAGACATCTGAATAGATGATTACAACGAGAGACTAATAAAAAAGTCAAAGTACATGAATAGAAATTGTTTGGAACTCGTATTAAGAAGAAAACGCAGGGCAATAACATGTAAGCAAAAGAAATTAACATGGAGGTGGTTGATGTATTATGAGAAAAATAAAAGGTAAATACATAAAATAACGAAGTGGAGAGCAGTTTTCATATACGTTTATTTGATCAAGCATAATCTGAAACTTATAATATGTCTACACACATGGACTACTGCTAAGAATTTTCGATACTATAAGATAAATGTTTTATTATTCATTTAATGTACATGGTTGTTTTGATGGAGCTCGTTGGTATTTAGGGTCGTCTCAATGTCTGTTGCACAGTCTAGCAGGAACAAGAGCTTTGATTCCATGTTAACCACTCTTCGTAAGATGATGGTACAGATTGAGTTGGAATAAAATCTTCTTATTAGTTCTTCAACTTATTTCTGAAGTAGATAGTTGTATTGAAATTGTCCACAGTCGATATAAGTACAGTAAGGATTGTTTTCCACTGAATTTGGTTGATATATTGAACATGTAATTAGCAAAAGATGGGTATTCAGAAATTATAACATAGCAAGTTTTTTTTTCTTTTGTATCCAAGGGAAAAAACACATAACACGATCAATCTCCTAACTTTTCTTTCATTTATAACTTTCGCGAAAATGACAATCTTGAAATTTTTTTTCAAAAAATTAAAAATTTCCAAAACTGGAACATGTATAAAATAATATATAAATTTTGATCCTCTATGAGGTCAATTTTCAGTTTTAGTCTTGTGTCTTTACTTTATTGGCAATTTTAGTCTTTTGCATCTTGGGTGCTCATTTGACACTGTACACATCAATGTCATATTGACACCACATCAACTCCATATTGTTGTCATGTTAAAAAATTGAAAAAAAAAAAACAAAAATAGTTGACTACAACTGAAATTTGATAAATAGATGACTAAAATAACAAAAAGATAAATATATAAAGCCAAAATTTTTTTTCCCAAAATATAAAATCGAACTTAATATACTGACATAAAAAGTAATAATATGAATCACATAATGTTTATGTTCTAACAAAGGAAATAATTTACGAGCCAAAATTAATTTAATATAATGGAAAATAAAAATTTTAAAACTGTGACTTCAAAATAAATTATCTAAAACTAACAGTATCAACATTGTCAAAATCTCCATCCTCTCATCCACAATATGTGTTTTTTTGTTCCATAACATTTTTTAGATTTCTAAATCTACTGGAAATGTTGCTTTAATCATTACAATGCAATTGTTAATGTAAACATTTAGAGCAAAGGAAAAAAAATCCATGGCTCTGCAAGGATAAAAATAAGGAATTAACCCAATAAATTTGTCCTATGAGCTTGTTCTACTTTAAATATTTATTAATTATTGATTTAATCCAATAAATTTCTCACAAATGCCTAAAGCTCCTTTCAAATTCCATATTGTTCATTTATGCTATGTTGCCCTATTATTGCTTGTAAATATCAAAAATTACATAAACATATTTTGATTTCTAAACATATAATTACTTTCAATTTACACATTGGCCTAAATTTTTAAAATTTATTAAAAAAATTGTTGAGAGGGAAACTTTATTTAATATTAACTTTCTATATATGATTCCAAATATCTTACCTTACCCATTGACCAAAATTTTGGAACATAATTTGAGTTTGACTTTCAATTATTGACCATAATTTTGAAATATAATTTATTTGTTACGCATGTCACACAAGAGATAAATCACAATAAAAATTGAAATAAAATACATAAACGACAAAATATTTAATATAAATTTTAAAAAATCTTATATTTTGTTCTTAGATAGATAAATGTATATGCAGAAACAAGTTTAATTGTTTTTTTTGGGAACAAAATGAAGAAAGATGGGATGATTGAAAAGGAAAAGAAGAACGAAATAAAGATGAAGAGGAGATTAGATTGTAGGAGTTGAATAAAAAAATGTGAAGTCGAATTGTATGAAAATCGGACTTCTGACTTTTGAGAGTGGGTTAGATGACATGAAAAAGAGAATTATTTAAGAATTTTGAGGGATATTAATTTTCTTAATTCATCAAATTTTGTAAGTTATATTTTTTCTTTCATTCGATAAATCATTAAATTTTATTCTCACTCCAATAAAATAATTTCACTATAACTTTTATTCATTTTTTTAGCTGTGACAATTGTATCTTTTAACATATAATAAGATATCCGCTATGTCATTAATGTCTTTGTTATAAGATCATCAATGTTCTATATCATGTCATTACATCCGAGGAAAAAACTAGAAAAGTAGGAAAAAATAACTAATTTATTAGATCAAGACGAAATTTTTAAAAATTACAAACCAAAACTAAAATCAACCAATTACCAGACGAGTTTTATATATTGTCTTGCCTATGAACACATGCTTGTCAATTAAAGTTTCCATTATCAAAATTTACACTACAAGAAATCACCAAACTAAATAACTTCATCAGCAATTCGACCGAATTCAGTAGCAGGATTAGTGGCTGAGGTCAATTCATGTCATACAAGGCCAAATTCCAACTTTGTATTTTATTAAAATGACATGTAAAATAGACTAAATTTGGAGAAAAAAGTGAGACAAAAAGAGTGAGACGAGGACTAAGAAGCTGCATTTCTTTCTCGCGCTTATCAAACGAAGCAGCATGGTGGCGAACTATCATCCCATCGTGTTGGCTTGTACGATCGTTTTGCAGCGAAGATTGTTAATCCGGAAATACTGGATAGAGTTTGAAAAAGTATATGAACATTGGACCAGAAACAGAAATTAGATCTATATATACATGACAGATGATTAAGCATTGTTCGAAACAAAAGAATTTTGTGCCAATTTTTGTCTGTTTCACAACCACACAAAAAAACTTGTATAGCTGAAAATGCACAAACTCCAGCGGAAAAAAAAGGACTGGTGGCTACATCAGATCAGCATCATCTTCATAGTCTAGTCAACCTCACTTGATTGCCTTCTCTTTGCCTCTCTTGATCCCCTACCTGTCTATGGTTTTCCCCTGTCAAATGTAATGAGCTCATGATTAATATATCGTTTTAAAAATGTAGTTTGCAAGTGTCATGGATCCTCAACGGATTAATACGAAGTCACTAAATATATCAAAGCTGAGGATAAGTTAGCTATGAGAAAAAGGATTACTTACGGTCCATTAGCTGCTATACCACCATCCCGTGCAACTTCTTCGGCCTGATACACAAAGGAAATACCGAAAATCATATTGTGAACAGATAATGCTTTCCGAGAAAATGAATAGTACCAAGTCCAACAATTTTAATTACAAAACTATAAGTCCATGCAATACATAAATGAAGCAGTCGAGAACAGAAAAGATAAGATTCAATAACCACATCCAAAATCGATTTAACACATCCAGATTAGGAAATAAAATAAGGAATCAAAAAGACTGGTGGTAGCCAATCTCAAATTTGATGATGGCTTGCTTCAAGGCCTGGTGAACACTAAATCCGTGTAAATCATCGATTAAAGTATCCACGTGTGACAGATATTAACATCATGAAGTTTTGAAGTCTGAATATCTAGTAAAACCTATCCATACACAAGAAGAAAAACCATAAACTGAAAATTTCAAGCCTACTGTTTTCATTTCAAGTATCCTCAAAGCCTGCATATGCAAGAAAAATGAAACGCAAGTTTCCAATAACAATCAAGCCCACACTTACGCTTGATCTAGCCACAAGAAATAATATTTGGCATACAATAGGAAAAAGAGACGAGAGAAGTAAAAGGCATACAACCGGTGAAGTGACTGAAGATAACGAAAAGAGCCTATCTTCAGGCTGAAACTTCCGAGATCGTTTCAAGCTGCCGTTGTCTATGAAAAATAACCAATCACTAAATATCAGTATATGTGATTTTTTTTTTTTGAGGATACAATATATGTGATTTAATATTAAGTGAAGTTATTCTTACTTTTTACCACCGTACGATGCTACATGGTCTCTTTTTTGCATTTTTCCTAGTCCAAATAGTTCTTTAGTAATCAAGTCAATGTTTCAGAAATTCCAGACAAGAAGGCGGCAAGAGCAGGCGGAAGAAAGTAAAAAACAGCAAGACAACAGAGGTGAAACATAACAAGGAAGCTAACAACCCAAAACGAAGCAGCTGTGAAAGGCATACACGTAGAGGAAGAACAAAAGAAGAAGAAACACAAGAATCAGGGGCAAAATAAAAAATAAGGGCGACAAAGTAAAATCAATAGAAGCTTACCAATGGGGAGAGAGGAGAGAGGCAGGCAGCAAAGATAAGAGCGAGAAGTTGAAAGAAGAAGAAGACCGCCGCCGACGAACCGAACAAACCTTTTTTCCTGGACCTTGCTCGCTGCAGTGAAAGGAAGACAAAAACCAAGGCAAGGCAAAGGGGAGAGGAACAATGCCGAAGCGAACAACGCGAACAAACAAAAAACAGAACAAGGAAGCGAACCAACCAAAGACGAAGCAACTCAAAAAAACAGACAAACAAAACAAGAGAAGAGGAAGAACAAACCCAAGAGTTCAAGATAAGCTCGCGGGGAGAAGGGGAAGAAAGCGAACGCAGTAGAATCTTACCAGTCTGTACAAGGGGGAAAGCAACGCAGCAGAGGTGACGCCGAGAAGCTGGAAGAAGAAGGACGCAGACAACACACCAAGCAAGCATTTTTCTGCTGGGAGCTGTTCGCTGCAATCGGGGGAAAACGAGAACCAAGGCAAGCAAAGCGAAGGAATACGATGGATACGAGGAGTCGAAGAAGCAGGGGTGTAACCGGAAGCTACGGGTGTGGTGGAGAGAAGAGCATCTCCCACGTGAAATTGACCCTGGACTGTGGTGTAGCGGAAGCGACACGTGGTTAGGGGTGTTACTTGCTACCGGGCCTAAACTGGCCAATTCCCACTTAT
This sequence comes from Primulina huaijiensis, assembly GCF_012295235.1. Taxonomy (NCBI): domain Eukaryota; kingdom Viridiplantae; phylum Streptophyta; class Magnoliopsida; order Lamiales; family Gesneriaceae; genus Primulina; species Primulina huaijiensis. Next base: position 14,590,433 of record NC_133313.1, read on the forward strand.
TCCCTCTTTTAGTATAGATAGATATGTCAAAGTAGATGATACTTGTCAAATATAACTAAATTTAATATAGTTTATCCTATATTTAATAGTAATAATGTTAAATTTTTTTAAAAAGATTAATAAAATGAAACAACAATAATAAATAATAATATCATCAAAATTAGGGATGGAAAAAATTTCGAGTAAATCGAAATGACCGACAGTACAGAATAAATTCGAAAATTAGGTTTAATTAATTAAAAATTCTGATTTCTCTTTTTTCAAAAATAATCATACAAGTCAGTTTATTCGGTTTGATTTGGATAATTTTTATAGAATATCTATTAAACCGAATAAATTGATTTTCTAATTCAACTTCGATATTTTTTAACTTTTTATTAAATCGATTTTTTTTACTAAACGAAAGTTGTCATTTTTGTTTTCAAAAAATAGTAAACAAACAACTGAATTGTTTCCTCTCATTGGGTCTGAACTCTCGAAAGTCTACGAAGATGAATAATTTCTTGGCGGCTCATGAAACAAATTAGAGATGGGAATTTGGTTCCAGCTCTGCTTAGCTGGAAATCATCGATGGAAGGGGTCCTCAAAGCAAGACTAAAGACTAAACTTTCATGTTTCCAACAATAAATGATGTCTCAAATGTAGTTGAAATGAAAGGTGATGGTTCACTTGGTCATCTTCTCCTTATATGGATAGAGCTATTGGTGATCTTTCACGCTGACTAGGGGGTTTCGAGCGATGGCTACAGGCGAAGATTCTTTTTATATCCATATGGTCTATTTTTCTGTCCAAGGGGCAGTTGAGTTTATCTCGCAAGTTTGTGGTGTCAAACTATCGCCTTCACTTACAACTCCATAATGATTTCTTTTGTCAAGAATGTTTGAGTACCGTTTTTCTGCAATGTTTATTACTCGTTTTTTTTTAAAGTATACTAGAATTTTTTTTCTCCTTTACCTTTCGGCCGAAAATACACATACATAATTCTGCCATTAAAATAATCATCCAATCTATCATTTAAAAATCCAAAGAACATAGTGCAAAACGTAAAATCGTAAACCGCCAAACCAAACCTGAAACTAACATTTTCAAAAAGAGCATAAACATCTTAAATCTTCTCAAAAACCACTAATAAGCATAAAAGCCATAAAAATCATGAAATCTGTAAAATCATACTAATGCGGAAACTAACAAAGGTCCTCGGGTTATGTGTACCATCAGTCCAGCTAGTTCAACTATCAAGTCCTCCAATATCATCAAAATCATGCTCACCTGCATCGATCACATCTAGTGAATCTAATGACTCAGCAAACCTTAACCATGATAGCAAGTAATAGATATACATTCACATGCAACAGTAAAATACTTTTAATAAAATAGCTTTTCATGAATATGCATACCTTAAACCTCATTCCTTTCATCATAAAAATATACATATACATTTCCAGTAAGTGAATTCCGTTCATTAATTGTGACCATCCTTTCATCATTCGGTCGATCGATCGATCAATATCAGCTGTAACAAAGGTACCAGGCGGCAAGGCAACATCAACCACTTTTCTTTTATGTGCCTTGGCTTATAATTGACTGGGACATCAGCGACACTCTCACCCATCATATGCTTTCGATGGAAATTTGGTCGTTGGGTTCCTATGGGGCTGTCCCATGAACGGGTTCCACTGTGCTTCGTTCCTTACGAATCCCCATTTCCTTACCATCACAATTAAATCACTTCTTTCAAAAAATTTTCCCCATTTCCATAACTTCATAAAAATACATGCAATAATATTAATTTCTTTTAAACCAAACATACAACATATCTTTTAGCATTTATCGTTTTCTATCATAAAATTTAATAATATTTCAAAATAAACATTTTGACATTCGATGTCTAATATTTTTTAGGTGTAAAATGACCGTTTTGACCCTTAAACCCTAAATTTCCCAATTTCCCTATGCAACCCAAATCAAACCATTTAGAACCCTTAGAGACGTGTTGCAGGAAAATTCTGCACTAAATCATACCAAACCCTAGCTCGACCAAACGACATGTCCCTCGACTCCAGCCCTTAACCAACGTGACCAGCCCCTAACCAGCCATCCTAGGACCATGACCGAGCCACTAAAAAGCTGCTGGACCGACCTTAGAGAGTCTAGCACCCACAGCCCCCAAACCCGAGCTCTACATGGCTTTCGCAACTCCCCCTCTCACGCTTTAGCCCTAACCTTCGCACCAGCCTTCCCTCAACCTATCTAGGACCATGACTCGACCCCCTAAGGACCTCTGGACGTGAGTCAACATCAGCTAGAAGCCGCATCCTTCAAGGACCAAAAACGAAACCCTAGTTTCCTCTACAACCCAATTTTCGTTCAACCTTTTTACCTTTCTTGTCCAGCCCTTAACCAAGCCTCTATGGACTTTTAAACATGCTGAAAAATGTCCTATCTAATAGCCCTACCTTGCAGCCCCTTTGTGCATCAATACTATGAATTTAAAAGCATGAAAACCCAAGTTTTGATCATGTATTGCCATAAAAAAGAATATATAAGAAAGTGTATCATATTTTTCATGCAACATGCATTAACATACATAATATGGTATGAATAATGAGTGAAGAAAGATTAAGGCGTGCATTTGCGTGTTTCACGTACGAAAACAATCCTTGACGCGATGGACGTTGGCAGAGAGACGGGGAGGAAGCTTGTTGCTTTTTTATTCTTCAAATTCACGTGGGAACATTCAAAAACATGTAGTGTGTGCGTGTGCTGATGGAGGAGAAAACTAGGAGTCTTTGGAGCTTGTAGGCATGAGTATGCAAGAGTTTAGGTTTTGAAAACATCAAGTTTGATATAAAAGACTTGGGTAGGATTTTAGGCAGTGTAGGTAAAATATTTTGTTTAGGAAAGTTTTCGGAAATATTTATCGAGTTCCCAAAAAGTCATTATTTTCTTCAAAAATAGATTACCGGTTTAAAATACGACTTGACGTGTAAAAACATATAAAAAAGTCTTATTTTCTAAATTCTCATTTAAAATATACCATATATTAAATAATTAAAAATAATCATTTAATAAAAATATTTTCCCTTTATGGTCTCTGGTATCTGTTCCTCGATCGCGTTTCGAATAACCTTACAACACAATTGTAAGGTTAAGAAAATTCGAACTACGTAACCTGACTGCATGCAATCTAGGGTTTTTACTAAAATATGTGTTCAATTATTTTAATGTATTTAATACATATTTATTGCATGATATGTGGTTTAGTTCATGTTTTATTTAGAATTTCATGCATTAGGGCTTTAAGTTGTATTCCGCGTTCGAACGAGAAACAGAGACCGGAGATATTTAGGAAAAATATTTATATTAAATAATTATTTTTAATTATTTAATATATGGTGTAATTAAGTGTTATTTTTGAAAATGGGCCTTTATGGGGTATTTTTACTCGTTGGGTCATATTTTTAATCGGTACGTAAATTTCAGCGAGTTGGAGGACTTTTTGAGGGTTCAGACAATATTTTCAAAAACGAAGCTAAACGAAATATTTTTCGGGAGTGTTATTGGGCTTGAAGGGTTTGTTTTATTGCATAATGGGCCTAAAATCTTTTTAAACTTAATTATTTTAATTAGGGCTAATTATACACTAACTATATTATTTAAACCTACACTCAAAACACTAACCCTACTCCCGATAGGTTCGGCTAGGGGTGAGCAAGATTTCGGTTAAATCGAATTAACCGATCGAACCGAGCCAATTCGGAAATTCGGTTCGGTTATTTCAGAAATTCGGTTTTTCAATTAAAAAAATTCGGTTATATCGGTTAATTCGGTTCGGTTACGATTTTCAACATTTTGAAATTGGTTAACCGAATTAACCGATATAATAAATACTATTATTTAATAAAAAAATTTTAATCAATTTTTATATATATTTTATTTTAAATTTTAAAATCAACCCTTACTCTAATTCTAATCATCAATTTATATATATATATTATTTTAAATTTTAAAATCAACCCTTACTCTAATTCTAATCAACCCTTAATTTTAAAATCAACCCTATCAATTTTTATACATATTTTAATTTTTAATTTTTATGTTTTTAATCTATATATAATTAAAGTTAAATCATAAAAATGTTAATTCGGTTCGATTTTCATCGGTTATGAAAATTAATTTGTTTGGTTCGATTTTCATCGGTTATGAAAATTAATTCGTTCGGTTCGGTTATGGCTAAATATTTTGATTCGATTCGGTTATGGCTAATTCGGTTCGGTCGGTAACCGAATCGATCGAATGCTCAGCCCTAGGTTTGGTCGCCCCCTCCCTCACATCAGCAGCAAATTTTCATCCAAACTTCAGCAGCCACTTGATTTTCTCTCAAGGTTTTCAAGAAAGTTCCTTCCTCGTCTCTCCGGTGCTCGTCCTACGCGAAGATATCGAAGGTTTCAAGCGTTAATTCGCAAAGGCACGCCTTAAATCCTTCTTTTTCTCATCATTACGCTAATATATGCTGATACGTGTGTGTTTACATGAGGAGCATTTAAATTCTTTTTGTTGTATCGTTTATGCATCGTTTGTCATGACATATGAATGTTCTTGCTTGTAACTCACAGTTTTCATAGCTATTGTGTAAGGGGCTGCCACGGCTGAGGGTCTAAGGGCGGTACACGTTGGGAGTGATGGTGTCAAGAGGCTGGAGTCGCGTGGTAGTCATGGTTTGTGAAGGCCGATCGCATGTTCCCGAGGGCTTGGTTGTGGCTAGGTCGGAAGAATTGAGTGCGCTGGCGGTGCAAGGGCTGTTCAAAGCCTTGGACCAGACCTTGGTGGGTCTGAGCTGTGGCCTAGGATGGTTCGAACCCTCCTGGTCTTGGTCTTAGAGCCGGTCGAGAGAGTTATGTTGAGGGGTGTCTCATTTGGGCTTGTTTTGGTTGGCTCTCGAGTGGTTGCGCTTAACAGTGTGCATGGGGCTGAGGGCTAGGGCTAGGTCGGTCTTGGAGAGTCTAGAGGTGGGCTAGGAAGAGTTGGTCCGGTGCTGGTCCTCATTGATTTGGGCAAGGGTCGAGATTTAGGAGCATAAACGCAACGGATCATACAAATTGCTTAAAAGAAGTTTATAAGTTTATTCCATATGATGGAAGATGTGAAAAATTATCTTAACAACTAATTACGTTAGAAGAGTGGAACTGCCTGTTTTAATTAAGGATTTCACAAAACTGGTAGCTGCAAAAAAGGATCAGCGGAAAATTTCGTACAATAATTGTACCCACGACACATCGGCACAGTCTGATCGTCGATCGGAGTTATAATGAGTTACAATGATTTATTTAGTAAATTTAGAATCTACTTATTAAATAATAATATTATTAGTGATGATTATTAAGTACAAAATTCTTATGAAATATCTTAGAAGAGTCTAGAATATATTAATTAATGAATTGAGTGATTAAATAAAATTATTTAATTTAAGACATAAATATATAGATATTTCAAAAGTAAAAAAAATATATTCATAAGTGATTTTAAATAATGGAATAATAATGTCTTAGTCCAAAAAGGATTATTGATTTAATCAGGAATCAAAACTAATAAATATTTCACTAAGAGTTACATGAAATAAGATAATTTTTGCACAAAAATTTTGTCCACCAAAATTTTTTTCCTTCTCTCCTCCTTGCAAAATTTCGACTAACACACTAAAATTTAAAGAAAAATTTCGACCACTTCCACCGCCAAATCGCCGTCGGAATTTCATCAATCTCGACGTAAATTTCGTTTAGATATCTAGTGCGATCAATACGATGAATCAAATTTTTTATCGTGAACATTATTTGACGTTCGAAGAAGGTGGAAGATCCGATCGTAGGGGTTTATAAAAAAGACCAACTCCAAAAATCTGGGACTAATTTGGTGTCTAGCGTCAAATACGTGAAGGTAAACGGATCTAAACACCATATGAATGTTTTAAATCATGTGACATCCAAGGAACATTTTGAACGTCAAAACAATTTTTTTTCAAACTTCTGTTACGCCTTGGGTGCGAGAAAACGATATTCCAACAATGGTATTAGAGCTAGCTGTTTCTCAATCGTATGATTTTAATTGTTTAAATTGTGTTGAATAATTTATTTCTAACCGCGTTTGAAATTCCAGAAAATTGAAGTCCTAAAAAAAAAAAACAAAAACAATATTTTATATCTGCTGCCCACGGACATCCTTTATAGTTCTTGTCAATGGCGTCTGCCCAGAGAAATTTTAAATAAAAAAATTTGGGGGTGGGCAGAGCTGTGCTCAGCACTGCCTGCGAAGAGTGCTGCCTTAAACAGCCATGCCTGCGAAGAGTGCTGCTCGAACTATTCGTGTAAGGTCAAGGAAATTCGAGTTACGTAACTTGACTGCATGCAATCTAGGGTTTTTATTTAAAATATGTGTTTAATTATATTCATGTATTTAATGCATGTTTATTGCATGATATGTGGGTTAGTGCATGTTTATTTAACGTTTCGTGCATTAAGGTTTTAAGTTGTATTTCGCGCTCGAATGAGGAACGGAGACCGGGGATATTTAGGAAAAATATTTTTATTAAATAATTATTTTCAATTATTTAATATATGATGTAACTAAGTGTGATTTTTGAAAATAGGCCTTGGTTGGATATTTTACTCGCCGGGTCATATTTTTAACTTGTACGCAAATTTTGGCGAGTTTGGGGACTTTTTGAGGGTTCGAGAAATATTTTCAAAAACGTACCTAAACCAAATATTTTCGACAGTGTTATTGGGCCTAATGAGATTATTATTTTGCTTAATTGGTCCAAAAATCTTTTTATCACTTTAATTTCAAATTAGAGGCCCATTAGCACACAATTTATACCCTAAACAATACAAAATAAAATACTTATAAACCTAGTGCCCACATTCTGCTGCCCCTCCCACTTTCTCCAGCAGCCTTCTTCGAGTTACACCAGCAACCACTTCAAGTTTTCTCTCAAGTTTTCAAGAAAACTCCTTCCCCGTCTCTCTGGTGCTCGTCTTTCACATAGATATCCAAGGTTTCGAGCGTTTAAACGCAAAGACACGCCATAAATCCTTATTTTTCTCATCATTCAAGCTAATATACACTGATAAATGTGTGTTTGCATTAAAAACGTTCAAAATTTTTGTTGTATAGTTTATGCATCGTTTATGATGAAATATGCATGTTCTTGCTTGCAACTCACTGTTTTTCATGGCTTTTATGTAAGGGGATGCCAAGGCTGCGTGTTTAAAGACTGAAAACTTTGGAAGTCATGGTGTCAAGGGGCTAGAGTCGCTAGGTAGTCAAGTGTTGGTGAAGGCCGAGCGCTAGTTCCCTTGGTGATTGATACGGGTATGGCTAAATCGAAGGATTTGAGCAAGCCGGTGGTGCAAAGGCTGTTCCAAGCCTTGGATCAACTGGTGGGTCTGAGTCGTGGCCTAGGATGGCTCGAACACCACTGGTCTTTGTCATAGAGCCGGACGAGAGAACTATGTGCGAGGGTGTCTCGGTTAGGGGTCGGTGCAAAGGTTTACGAGTGTTTGCATTTGGAAGCGTGCATGGGGATGATGTCTAGGGCTAGGTCAGTCCAAGAGAGTCCAGAGGTGGGCTAGGAAGAGTTGGTTTATGGCTGGTCCAAGCTGTTTTAGCCTAGGGACGAGAATTTGTAGAATGGATGCAACTAGGGTTCGAGCAACTTGTTTCCAAAAATTTCCAGCAAGGTGCAGCCAAGTTTAGGGGATTATAAATGGTTGGGATTTTGTTGTTTAGGGGCTAGTAGGGTGTGAATGAGTCATGGTTTAAATTTGGAAAAGTTTGGTTAAGGTTCGGGTCGATTCGGGTTAAAACAGAGACACCGGTCCAAGTTTTAAAACGAATCATATAAGTTATCAAACGTGCTTGAGTATACGTCTAGGAAATGATTAATAGTATTTTTCGACGTGTTTTCAGGAGTTTGGTAGGCTTCGGGTCGAAATTTTGAGGTCTAGGAGTAAAATGGTCAATTAGGGTTTCTATGGGAAAAAAATGTCATTTTGCACCTGGGTCGAGTTAGCAATCCTGGCGGCGCCCTGATCACAAAACCACACATTTTTAATGCAAGTGCTATCGTGAACATGACCTTTTATGGAAATATGAAAATTACGTTGCATACTTGATTTCACGAAAAAGTTACGTATATGCATGATTTTTATAAGTGATGAATATGATGATATGTTTTGAAGGAAGGGAGTTCGCTGATACTAAATACGATGATACGATAATACGATGATATGTAAGACCAAGGCTCAGTGGATGGGTAATACTGTCGGTGATGTCCCCGCCGCCGGGTACCATAGTTATAAGTAGATGGATCCATCAGCTAATACGATGATACGAAAGTCACAGCTAATGAACGAAATTCAAATAAAGAAAATGAATACGTATATGGTTATATGTTGATGCATGTTTTGACACGTTTATGTTTATGTCACGTTTTTGTTCACGTTTTTAAGATCATGAAGTTTATTTTAAGTACAGTACTTTTCACTACTGCATGTCATGTATATGTATTTTGTAAAGCCCATGGGCTGTTCCCGATCCAACTAGCGGGAGTCGGTTATCTCATGGCAGCATTACTCAATGACTTCTCCAGCCCTGGCACTGGAGTTTGTACCTCCCCAGACTCGAACCTAAGCTCTCCTGGACATATAGATACTTAGCACAAGTCTGGTACCAATTGGCGCCTTTTATTGTAATGCCCATGGGCTGTTCCCGATCCAACTGGCGGGAGTCGGTTATCCCATGGTAGCATTAATCAATGACTCCTCCAGCCCAGACACTGGAATTTGTACCTCCCCAGACTCGAACCTAAGATCTTTTGAACATATAGATACTTAGCACAAGTCCGGTAGCTCAATTGGTACCAGACTTGTGCTAAGTATCTATATGTCCAAGAGATCTTAGGTTCGAGTCTGGGGAGGTACAAACTCCAGTGCCTGGGCTGGAGGAGTCATTGAGTAATGCTGCCATGGGATAACCGACTCCCGCTAGTTGGATCGGGAACAGCCCATGGGCATTACACAGTCAGTTCAACTTATCGGCTATATAGTCAACTGATAATCAGTTTGACATGTTATCAGTTAAAGAGCAACTACCAACCAACAAATCGTACGCAGCAGACTGCGGCGACTAACAGAAGGAGCGCCGTATAGCAGACTACCACAGTGTACTATTGTCAGAAAAATATTGACACATTCCGAAAGGACGAATCAACGGATAAGTACTAATTAATGCATTCAATGTTACCAATGGAAGCGAAGCCTATAACTACCCGAGGAGTTCAGCTGAAACACTAACTTTTGGATCATTACTCTGATTGATTTTCGAATTCCGTTATACATGATGAAACTTAAAATTAATAATTTATTATATGTTAAAACCTATATTTTAAACTTTAAGTTTCATTAAAATTATAAAATTATGTTATTTTAGTATTGTGTGTTTATATTTAAATGTCTTACTAAATATGTTTTATTTTCAGGTTTTCTACGTGTTGGTAAAATAATGATAACTCAAGTTAGAAAATTCAAATGGAGGTGATTCAAACATTTTTTGGAATCCTTGAGAAATTATCTACAACTTTGCAGAAGACATGATTGTCTAAAAAGTTGGTTAAGATGATCAAATTGTGAAAATTTTAAAAGGAGGACAAATTTACTTTCACCATGACCAGCATATAGTAAAAAAATCGTAACTATTTCAATATTTAAACAAATGATGTGAAACAAGTGGCCAAATTCATCTACAGACAATTTCCCACATGTTTGCTGCTTTGAGCTGAGTCAAATTCGGTGATTAAAGTCGTAGAACAAAGCATTGAAAGAAGGGACATGGAATTGAAGTTGGAGGAGACAAAGATTACTATTACAACTACATGGCATTAATAAAATTTTTGACCTTTTCTCTTATTTGGCCTATAAATAGAGGCCTTGTGCTAGCTTGAGAATCATTCTATCTCATTGTAAAATATCGTGTGAGTGTGTGTAAAAGTTCTAAGTTCAAATATATTTTTTATTTTCCAAATTATGAGTGATGTTTTTAGTGTTGATCAAAAGTAAGTTCATGGAAAGCTAAATATATTATGTCAAGGTGAAGAGGATGAATTCTCGGTGAAGTAAGATTGTTTATATTTTGTANTTAATACTAATATCTAATAATCTAACATTTACTTTATCGCAACTAACTTTTACTTTCCGCATCTAACATTTACTTTATCGCAATTAACTTTTACTTTCCGCGCATCTAACATTTACGTTTCGCATCTAACATTTACTTTATCGCAACTAACTTTTACTTTCCGCATCTAACTTATTAAATCATATATTTCATTTAGGCAATAGCGTGGCTCTGCCGATTGTTCTAAATGAAATATAATGATTTAATTTAATATTTATTTTATGCAGTTATATATTTATATACTTATATATATAATCATAGGTGCCATATATAAAATATCGGTGAATTGGTTTTTTTTATAGTGGGAACTATATTATATTAGGTGTGTGTTTAAATATTTAATTTCTTGGAACAATTATTTATGTTGGTTTTCTTTGTTTTACTTTTAGTTAAACAATATTGCATAAACCAAGAATAAATCCTCGAGCCTTGACAAAATTTATAATTTGTAAACTTCATTCTTGCATTTGGTAATCTATAAATTAATAAATTTAAACTTATAACCTCTCTGTGGATCGATCTCGTACTTACGAAATATATTACTTGCAGACAACCTACACTTGGGTGAATTATAATTTAAGTAGTATCAAGTTTTTCGCGCCGTTGCCGGGGAGGTATAAATTAAGTTTATATTTGTTAATTATGTTTTAGTTATAAGTATTGTGTTGTTTTTTTTTTGTATGAGTATTTGGAGTCGAAAAAAAAGTAGTAGACTTATTCGAGTATCTGAAAATAATTTAAACATGGATGATAATTAGGGTTGTAAACGATCCAAATCAAACCAAACAGTAGCAGGCTTCAGCTTGGTTCGTTTAAGATTGTAGCTCGAGCTCGATTCGAGCTTCTATTATCAGGCTCGAGCTTGGTTTGTATTGAAATTACTGAGCTCGAGAAAAGCTCGAGCTCGGCTCGTTAAAAGCTCATTTATCATGTTAATCAAGCTGGCTCGAGCTTGATTCATTAATAGCTTGTTTATCATGTTTAACAAGCCTGGTTTGAGCTGGGCTCGTTTTCGAGCTCGTAAAGCATATAATTGAGCTCGAGTTTGAGTTTGAGTTTGATTCGAGCTTGTTAAAAATTAAATATATCTATAAACTAATTTTAAATCAGACATAAAAATATAAATTTATTCATAAATAACCAAAACGACACAAATAAGAGCTAAAAAAACATAAATCAGTATATTATTGAACATTCCAAAACCATACATATAGAATATTCATTATACACTAATATCACCATATAAATAACAATGAAATAATTTCACCCTTTTAATATTTCAACTAAGTCTGATGAGAAAGTAGAGAGGACGTTAGAGAATCCATTAAAATCAAGAATTACAAAATCATCTCCAATAACAACTAGTCAACTACCCTGCAAAGTCCATAATAACAATTTTTAATAAAAATGAGTTATCAATTTAATCAAGAAGAAAGCAATATATTTAAATTTAAAAAAGAAATAAACTTTACCAATTTAACGGCAAAAAACTTTATAAGAGCTCTTGATAGTTGATTCCAAGTATTTTAAGTCAAATGAATCTCTTTAAGCTCCAAATTTCCCTTTTACATACAAACACAAAAATTCAATATGTTAGACATAAATAACCAAATTTGATTAAACACAATAAATTAGATATATAACACATAATTAATAAATACATAATTAAATTAGATATCAATTTACTTACTTTTGCTTTTCTCTTGATTTCGTAACGAGCACGTAACCAATCTTCTGCACAAAGCAAAATTTGAGCTGTCTCTACTCCCAAATTGGCGCGATATGGATCGATAACTCTACCACCTGCACTGAAAGCTGATTCAGAAGCCACAGAAGTTATTGGAATTGATAGTACATCACACGCCATCTTTGACAAAATCCTAAACTTTAAGTTGTTCATCTTCCACCATGACAATGCATCAAATTCTTGATCATCTTCACAAAAAACAACTCCTTCCTCAAAGTATACTTCAAGCTCAGACTTCACTTGCTCTACACTATCAACATTCTTAATGTAGTTGGCAAATTGTGCCCTTACTTTACCTTTTGTTTTTCCACTAACAATACTACTTGTACAATTAGAGCTTTCTTTTTTACTCTCACTTTGAAAATCTTTGCTATGCCTAATCAAATGTGATGTAACACCCGAATTTTTATTATATGCCAACCGATGTTTACAATGAATACATTCAGCCTTCGTCAACCCATCTGCAAGAGTAATTACTTTAAAATCTATCCATACTTTAGATTTGCGTTTCCTTTTCTTCGGACCATATGGATTAGTATCATCATCTTCAATATTATCAAGTTCAACAGCATTCTTGCTTTGAGAAGCTTCATTTTCGTCATTTGTACTTAGTTGAACTCCTCCCATAACTGGAGTTGTGCTCGATTCTTTAGCAGATAATGTGTTTGGAGTTGACATGTTTGGATTAGATGAACACCCGTAACTGCATCATTAGTACAAAAACAATACTTTATCAAAATTTTCAAAGTGTTTGCAAGTATAAAATGGAGACTCTGTTGTGCAGGCTTTAAGTTGAAGCAATGAAAGCAAGAATGTAACATATTTTCACTTTTAATATGCACAAGAAGTTAGTCTGTGATAGAGAATACATAATTCCACATGTTTTAACATGTCATGCTGACTTATGCTATGTAGGGATGAAATCCTGGCATCCAGTCCAGAAGGATGAAGGAACAAATCAACACTTCAATATTACTTCATAATTCACACAAGTAATTCAAGTGGCAACACTAAAGAGCAATAGTTTTCGAGTGATTCACTGTATAAAAACAGTGACTTGAGCATCCTATTTCTTTTATTTCTCTTTGGGCATTTTAAAAGTTTCTTTGCCTTATAGATCAAAATCATCGCTTCTTCCACCGCTACTCTTAAAAGTTTGATAACCATGGGTTACAAGAAATGAAAAGCCAACTCTGATCACTTCACTTCAAATCAACAAACACGTAAATTAACAAACGTAACCGAATGTGCATATCATAATAATGGGATTTTGTGGAATGAATCAGGATACCTGATGACAAGTTTTCCCGTTGACGGAATCATAACCAAGAGGTGTATGTTAAAAAAATGCATACAAAAATGTATGAACAGGTTTTGACCTGCTTTTATAACCAAGAGGTGTATGTTAAAAATTGTGAAAAATTTACTGAGTTTGAGAGCGCGGCGTAGAGAAGATTTTTTCGTTCTTCAATGGAGAGGCCGAGCAGAGGAGGCGGCGTAAGAGATTAGGTCTGAAGTAGAAGTGTTTTGATTAGGTTTGAGTGTAGCAACGTGTCAGCCACTCAATTCATAAATTTTTATATAAATAATGTAATTAAATAATAAGATAATAAAGGTGATATAAAATATATAGATAATATAAAAACTTAAAAATAAAAATAATAATGTGTTTCTCAAATTTTAAAAAATATATGTTACATGTAATGATGTAAATCATTTTTTATATGAGTATAATTATAAATAGTGAGTAACATGTTATTAAAAGTCAAATATTAATAGAAGCTAAAATTGGGTGAAATTCAAATAAGATCTTAATAGAAGTCAAATATTAATAGCTATATATTATGTTATATAAGGGTATTTTTAAGATACTATAAAATACACAATTCTAATTTGGTGAAATTCAAATAAGATCTTAAAAAGTAAATTGGGATTCCTACAGGATACATGCTCATTGATACAATTTTGTGTTATTTTGTTGTACGGTGAAATTTTATGAGCGTGGAACAAATTTGAGCTAAAAAAATGATTTTATCACATTTGAAGTTGTCAATATGAAGCTTTAAAATAATATCTTGTTTCCTATGGATTCAACCGTACTCACCATTATACTCTTTATATTTTGGAAGTAGAGATTTAAATATAGTAGATCGACGACAGCACATCATTATGAAATAAATTCGACTTAATTAACCTAAATTATTGATTAATGTCAAATGACATATCAATTTAACATGTAAAATTTTTAATTAACCTTCATAGACTAATAGTAAATGATCCAAACAAAGTCAATTTAATATAATATTATGGTATAATAATTTGTAAAGTTACTCAACTTGTATATGACTTGGTTATGTAAATTTTTAGAGAAAAAGAATATGTTGGTGTATTTCTGTTAATTTATTTTATTTATTGCATTTTAAATAACATTTTAGTATAATGATATGCAAATAAGATTAAAAGTGTAATTGTGACTAAATGATGTGAATTCATCATTTTTTCAAACATGTCTTGTGTTCAATTCCTTCAATTGACATTAATACTAATATTTTTATTTATCAACTTAACAAATGAGTCAAATTCAAGCTTACAAGCCACCTAAACGAGCCGAGTTCGAGCTCGAGCTCGAGCTCGCGAGCCTCTTTTTAAACATGTTTGCGAGCTCACAAGCCGAATACCCTTAAGCTTGAGTTTGGTTTGATTAAATTTTCGAGCTCAAAATTGAGCTTGAGCTTGGATTGATTTGATTAACAAACAAATTCAAACGAGCTTTTTATCGAGCCGAGCTTCGAATAGCTCGCGAACCGTTTGGTTCATTTACATCTCTAAACATGATCAAATAAGAACACTTAGGCACCATATGAACCCTATTAGAACTAGTGCCCCATCTTGTTTAGTTTTTTCTCCTGATGCATCTAATTTCAACTTTAAACCTCAAATTATTCAAGTTTTACCAAATTTTCATTGCTTAGATTCTAAAAATCCATATTTACATCTAAGAGAATTTGAGGAAGTTTGTAACACTTATAATGATCAAAATTGTAGCATGGATATAGTTCGATTAAAGCTTTTCCCTTTTTCTTTAAAAGATAAAGCTAAAACATGGCTACAAAATTTGAGATCAAGTTCAATAAGATCATGGGAAGAAATGCAACAACAATTTCTCAAAAAGTAATTTTCCTTCCCATAGAACAAACTCTTTTAAAAGACAAATTACTACTTTTTCTCAAAAACAAGGAGAAACATTTTATCAATGTTGGGATAGATATAAAGAATTACTTAATACATGCCCACATCATGGTTTTGAAACATGGAGAATAGTTTCTCACTTTTATGAAGGTCTAATACCTAAAGATAGGCAAATGATAGAATTCATGTGTAATGGAACTTTTGAAGATAAAAACCCAAATGAAGCTATGGAGTATTTGGATTCATTAGCAGAAAATGCTCAAAATTGGGATAATATAGGCACAATAGAACCACCAACAACTAAAATCAATAATTCAACAAATGGGGGTGGTATCTATAATCTTAAAGATGATATAGATATTCAAGCTAAACTTGCATCTTTAGCAAGAAAAATTGAGTCATTAGAAATGAAAAAGAGTGGTCAATTAAAAAGTATTCAAGAAATTGTTTGTCATATATGTGATACACATGATCATGCTACAAAAGATTGTCCAACATTACCTTCATTTAAAGAATGTCTCCATGAACAAGCAAATTATGTTAACAATTATAAAAAACCAATACTAGATCCTTTTTCAACATCATATAATCCTGGATGGAAAAATCATCCTAATTTTAGTTGGAGGAATGATAATAATGCACAACCCTCACAACAATATTTTCAAAATAACCAAAATCATCAAGGTTATATTCCTTATGTTACACCTCCAAGAAAAAACTTTGAAGATGTAATTCATGCATTTATCCAAAAGCAAGAATCTATCAATATTCAAAACAGTCAATCTATGACTGATTTGAAAGAAACTCTTGCAAAATTTGCATCTGCACTTAATATTCATGAAAAAGGAAAATTTCCATCTCAACCTCAACCTAATCCTAAAAATCAAAATCAAGAATTAAAAAATGAAAAAATTGATCAAATAAAATCTGTTATTACCCTTAGAAGTGGTAAAATAGTTAATGATCCATATAGTAATGAAAACAAGGATCATTTAAAATCAAAGAGTAAGGATGATAATCCTGATACTTTTGAGAATGATGATACCTTAAATTCTAAAAATAATATGTTGAATGATAAATCATCTGAAATAGTAAATGAATCAAATAAACCTCCACCATTTCCTCATGCATTAACAAATCATAAAAAACAAAAAAATGATTCTGATATCTATGAAGTTTTTAAACAAGTAAAGATAAATATTCCATTATTAGATGCTATTAAACAAGTACCTTCATATGCAAAATTTTTAAAAGACTTATGTACTGTGAAGAGAAAATTGCATGTGAAGAAGAAAGCATTCTTGGCTGAACAAGTAAGTTCTATTCTTCAAAATAATTCTAGTTTAAAATATAAAGATCCTGGTTGTCCAACAATTTCATGTATTATTGGAGAAAATAAAATTAAAAAAGCTTTGTTAGATTTGGGAGCAAGTGTGAATTTACTTCCTTATTCAGTTTATGAAAAACTTAATTTAGGAGAATTAAAACCCACTTCTGTTACTCTCTTACTGGCGGATAGGTCAATCAAAATACCTAGAGGTATTGTAGAAGATGTGTTGGTTCAAGTTGATAAATTCATATATCCTGTAGATTTTATTGTTTTGGATACACAACCAATAGAAGTACATAATGAAATTCCAGTAATATTGGGACGACCATTTCTAGCAACTTCAAATGCTTTAATTAATTGTCGAAATGGAATAATGAAATTTATTTTTGGAAATATGACTCTAGAACTTAATGTGTTCAATTTATGTAAACAACCAAGTATTAATGAAAATGAATATGATAATGAAATTGAATCAATTGTGGAAGAAAATATACAAGAAGAAAACTTAAATCAACAATCTGAAGTTTTTTCAATAGAAAATTTTGAGTCTGAAAATAATTTTAAAGAAGATGATAATACAAAACTTGAATTAAAAGTTTTACCATTCGAATTGAAATATGTATTTCTTGGTGAAAAGAAAACATTTCATGTTGTAATTTCTTCCACTCTTCTACCAAATCAAGAAGAAGATTTAATTAAATTACTTAAAAAATATAAAAATGCAATTGGATGGACTTTGAAAGATATAAAAGGTATAAATCCTTTAATTTGCACACATAAAATTCATTTGGGAGAAAATGTTAAAACATATTAACAACCACAAAGAAGGTTAAATCCACATATGAAGGAAGTTGTTAAGAATGAAGTATTAAAACTATTAGACGCTGGAATTATCTATCCAATCTCAGATAGTAAATGGGTAAGTCCAACACAAGTAGTACCTAAAAAGTCAGGCATCACTGTTATAAAAAATGAAAAGGGAGAGTTATTACAAGCTAGGATTCCATCTAGTTGGCGTATGTGTATTGATTATAGAAAATTAAATGATGCAACTAGAAAAGATCATTTCCCACTACCATTTTTAGATCAAATTCTAGAAAAAGTAGCAGGAAATTCTTATTACTGTTTTCTTGATGGGTATTCGGGGTATTATCAAATACCTATATCATTAGAAGATCAAGAAAAAACTACTTTCACTTGTCCTTTCGGAACTTTTGCATTTAAAAGAATGCCATTTGGTTTATGTAATGCTCCGGCTACTTTTCAAAGATGCATGTTAAGTATTTTCAGTGATATGATTGAAGAATTTGTAGAAGTTTTTATGGATGATATAACTGTTTTTGGAAACTCATTTGAAAATTGTCTTAAAAACCTAGAAGAAGTATTAAAACGATGTGAAGAAAAAAATCTTGTTTTAAATTGGGAAAAATGTCATTATATGGTTAAATCTGGGATTGTGTTAGGTCATGTGATATCTGAAAAAAGAATTGAAGTTGATAAAGCCAAAGTTGATGTTATTGCTAATTTAACATCACCAAAAACGGTCAAAGAAGTTCGATCATTCTTGGGTCATGCAGGTTTTTATAGAAGGTTTATAAAAAATTTCAGCATAATATCTAAACTAATTTCGAATCTTTTAACAAAAGATACACAATTTGAATTGACTCAGAAATGTGAAAATGCTTTTAAAAAAATAATTAATCTTTTAATTACATCACCTATTTTACAACCTCCAGATTGGTCTTTACC
Source organism: Primulina huaijiensis (assembly GCF_012295235.1). NCBI lineage: Eukaryota > Viridiplantae > Streptophyta > Magnoliopsida > Lamiales > Gesneriaceae > Primulina > Primulina huaijiensis. The sequence goes on from NC_133313.1 coordinate 14,608,678, forward strand.
ATTTGAATTAATGTGTGATGCAAGTGATTATGCTATATAGGACAGAGAAAACAAGGAAAACCGTATGCAATCTATTATGCTAGTATAACATTAAATAGTGCCCAAATAAATTATTCAACTACTGAAAAAGAATTACTTTCAGTAGTATTTGCATTAGATAAGTTTCGATCTTATTTAATTGGTTCTACTACTATTGTGTACACTAATCATTCTGCCGTAAAATATTTATCAAATAAACAAGATGCTAAGCCAAGATTAATACGGTGGATTTTATTGTTACAAAAATTTGATATTATAATTAAAGATAAAAAAGGAAAAGAAAATATCGTAGCCGATCATTTATCTAGAATAATGACTGAATCATCTCATAATGAAATACCAATAAATGAAAATTTTCCAGATGATCAGTTGTTTTATGCTATTATTATGCCTTGGTTTGCTAACATTGTAAATTTTATTGTGACAAATAAAAAGCTTTCTGATTGGAATTCACAGGATAAGAATAAATTCTTGATAGAAGTTAAAAAGTTTTATTGGGATGATCCTAACTAGTTTAAGTATTGTCCTGACCAAATTTTTTGACGATGCATACCCGACAATGAAGTAAGTAATGTTATTAAATTTTGTCATTCTAAAGCATGTGGAGGTCATTTTTCATCTATTAAAANGTATAACATTAAATAGTGCCCAAATAAATTATTCAACTACTGAAAAAGAATTACTTTCAGTAGTATTTGCATTAGATAAGTTTCGATCTTATTTAATTGGTTCTACTACTATTGTGTACACTAATCATTCTGCCGTAAAATATTTATCAAATAAACAAGATGCTAAGCCAAGATTAATACGGTGGATTTTATTGTTACAAAAATTTGATATTATAATTAAAGATAAAAAAGGAAAAGAAAATATCGTAGCCGATCATTTATCTAGAATAATGACTGAATCATCTCATAATGAAATACCAATAAATGAAAATTTTCCAGATGATCAGTTGTTTTATGCTATTATTATGCCTTGGTTTGCTAACATTGTAAATTTTATTGTGACAAATAAAAAGCTTTCTGATTGGAATTCACAGGATAAGAATAAATTCTTGATAGAAGTTAAAAAGTTTTATTGGGATGATCCTAACTAGTTTAAGTATTGTCCTGACCAAATTTTTTGACGATGCATACCCGACAATGAAGTAAGTAATGTTATTAAATTTTGTCATTCTAAAGCATGTGGAGGTCATTTTTCATCTA
>NC_133313.1:14609934-14610170 GCF_012295235.1 Primulina huaijiensis
TCAACACATTGAACTATTTTACTTCTCAACGGGATCTAGAAAGCTAGTACTTGTGTGGCCCTCAATGGTTCATTAATACAACTAGCAGTGTGTTCACATCTCCATGTGATTCGGACTAAACATGTCCTTATACGAGCATACCCCAATTGCTCCATTCTTAATTATCAACTCCTTGATAATAAGAACGTCAGAACTCAAGTCTGATTGTACCCAACCAATCATGTTAAACGCCTAGC
>NC_133313.1:14611279-14612353 GCF_012295235.1 Primulina huaijiensis
AATCCAATCATAATTATTGAAATATTCGATAGTTGGGGGATAGATTTTATGGGTCCATTTCCATTATCTTTTGGATATACGTACATTTTAGTCGCTGTTGATTATGTTTCAAAATGGATTGAAGCAATTGCATGTAGAACTAATGATCATAAAGTTGTTATAAAATTTTTAAAAGAAAATATTTTTAGTCGATTTGGAATACCTAGAGCAATAATTAGTGATGGGGGAAGTCATTTTATAAATAAATCATTTTCTTCTTTGTTAAGAAAATATGGCATTACACATAAAGTTTCTACCCCATATCATCCTCAAAGTAATGGTCAAGTTGAACTTGCAAATAGAGAAATAAAACAAATTTTAGAAAAAACAGTTAATCCAAATCGAAAAGATTGGTCTTTAAGATTAACTGATGCATTATGAGCATATAGAACTGCATTTAAGACATATACAAATAGTAGATAATCTTTATTTCAATAATATTTGAATAATATTTGAACTTGAACATAAAGCTTATTGGGCGATTAAAGCATTTAATATTAATTTAGATGATGCATCTAAATTAAGAAAATTGCAATTAAATGAACTTGAAGTATTAAGAAATGATGCATATGAAAATTCAAATATTTATAAAGATAAAACTAAAGCCTTTCATGATAAAAATATTATGAGAAAGTCATTTGAAATTGGACAAAAAGTTTTACTTTATAATTCTCGTTTGCATTTATTTCCAGGAAAGCTAAGATCGAGATGGTCAGGACCATTTATAGTTAAATTTGCTTATCCTCATGGTGCTGTTGATATTGAAAATCCTAAAAATAATGACGTGTTTAAAGTTAATGGGCAAAGACTTAAGCCTTTTATAGAAAATGAGATTCTTAATGATGATTTTATGCCTTTATATGATCCACAATAGTTGGTTGATATTTTCATTTTGTTTTTGTAGATTCTAGTTCATTTCCCGGTTAAGTGGCGGATAACGGTACTCCGTGACTACCTAAGTCGGTTTTTTCAGTTTTCCAAAAATAATTGAAATATAGAATAATAATAATAATAATAATAATAATAATAATAATA
>NC_133313.1:14616187-14700914 GCF_012295235.1 Primulina huaijiensis
CTAACTTATTAAATCATATATTTCATTTAGGCAATAGCGTGGCTCTGCCGGTTGTTCTAAAAGAAATATAATGATTTAATTTAATATTTATTTTATGCAGTTATATATTTATATAGTTATATATAAAATCATAGGTACCATATATAAAATATCGGTGAATTGGTAATTTCTATAGTGGGAACTATATTATATTAGGTGTGTGTTTAAATATTTAATTTCTTGGAACCATTATTTATGGTGGTTTCCTTTGTTTTACTTTAGTTAAACAATATTGCATAAACCAAGAATAAATCCTCGAGCCTTGACAAAATTTATAATTTGTAAACTTCGTTCTTGCATTTGGTAATATATAAATTAATAAATTTAAACTTAAAATAACCTCTCTGTGGATCGATCTCGTACTTACGAAATTTATTACTTGCAGACAACCTACACTTGGGTGAATTATAATTTAATTAGTAGCAATACACGATCAATTAAAACATTCATACATAAATACTCACACTTCACAGAAACATTCATAGCTTTCAGGCCATTATCTGAGCTAAAATACTAGAACCTTACACTGTTGTATTTGATCTTCTAAAATCAGTTGTGCTAAGAAAGAAAATCATTTGTCTACTGATAAATTGTAAAGAGAACTAAGAGTTTTAATTTGACAGTGTTTAATTCCAAACTGAAGTGGGTTATTACAGTTTCTGTAATTAATCAAAGTCTTTTAGTGAAAAACATATCCTTGTGATACAAGAGGTGACGTAGGAGCTTTTGAAGTCTCCGAACCTCCATAAAATCTTTGTGTTTATTAATTCAGTTATTCTTTGAGTATTCAATCTATTAGTTAGTTTATTTCCACACTTAAACTAGTAAACTGACTAATATTGACAACAAGATTCTTGTATTCGGTTTATCACTAAACCGATTCACTATTTCGAAAAGAGTCAAAATCTTAAAGTGTTTATTCAACCCCCATTTCTAAACACTTTGACTCTTCAAACCGATCATAACAAAATCCTTTCACTATTTCGCATTTTCGAAATGAAATTTAAAGGTTTTGCATGCGCGCGCTCTACAGAAAAATATAACGTTTAAAAAAATGATCTTAAACATTTGATTGCAAAAATAGTGCAATTTAAAATATCCAACTCATCCAAAATCATACGTACACATAAGCGAATAAAAAAATCGTAAAATCGTCAACGTATAAAAATGTTCATATCCCCTCATCATCAGGCTCACCTGCATCACATACGACTAGTGAGTCTAAAGACTCAACACACTAGTACCAGGAATAACAAGTACATATACGTAGCACACAGCAGTGAAAAGTACCATACTCAACATATATATCGTGAACTTAAAAGCATAAACATAAACGTGTCGTGTAAAATCATATCATGTCAAAACATGTCATCTCATATCATCATATACGTATACATTTTCTTTCAATTGAATTCAGTTCATTAGTTGTGACTTTCGTATCAACTCTATTCGATGGATCCATCTACGTATAACCACGGTACCGGACGGCGGGAACATCAGCGACAGCATTATCCGTCCACTGAGCCTTGGCCTCATCTCATCATATCTCAGGTCATCGTATACATGTACATCGTTGTCACAACCAATTCTCTTCCTTAAAAACGTGTCATCATATTCACCACTTAAATAAAAAGCATGCATATACATAATTTTTCCTTTAAACCAAACATGTAACGTATTTATCATAATTATATAAAAATCATAAACGTGATGAATAAACATTTAAAACATAATAAAAAATGTGTTCAGGGCGCTGCCATGACAAAAATCTCACCCCGAGTGCAAAATGACGATTTTGCCCCTAGAAACCCAAAATTACCGTTTTACCTTTGGACCTCTAAAATTTGATCCGAAGCTTACAAAATCCTTAAAACATCCCAAAACATATTTATAAACATTCCTAGACATAAACTCGAGTGCGATCCATAACTTATTCGATTCGTTTTAAATTTTGGACCGAGGTCCCGGTTTTAACCCGAATCGAATCGAAATTTAACTAAATTTTTCCAAACTCTTTTCCACACCTTAAAAACATCAAAAAGGCCCTAAAATTCCCAAAACCAGACCCCTAAACCATACGAACAGCCCTCACCAGCTGCTGGACAATTCAACACTTCCCATATCCTACGGATCCTACTTGCCACCTTCCATATTTGCGTCTCTATCCTACAACCGATGGAACTAGTGGCGATCCAACCTATCCTAGGCCCCCCTAGGACCCCTCTTGACCTAAGGACTCACGGCTGCACTCCCATGCAAACTGCAGCTCAACCCCGATCGCTATTCTCCCAAATCGTCCAACCCGAGGTTTGTTCCAGCACATGGTGAACCCTTCCAAGCCTTGTCTCAAACCCACCAGGGTCTGGTCTAAGGCTTGGCTAGGTCCTTGCGTTGCTAGCTAACCCCTGCACACTAATTACCCCAAGAATTGAGACATCCCCTTGAAGCATTATTCTCGGTTTTTCAACCTATAGCCACCAGCAACAATTCTAAACCCCAGGACAACCCCTTGTCACAATGTACAGCCCTTTAACAACAAAAAACCGCAGCCCCTTGCACAACATAAAACAAGACGTGAGTAGTTGATCAGAAAACGAAAGAAATGCAACCAAATCGTTCGATCTCCATGCATGGTGTTGGATCGAGATTTACACACAGAAAGAAACATCTAACAGCATTTATACAGCGTATGTGATGCAAAAATAGCAGTACGGGGTGTTCCTTGATGTTATAAACGCGAGGAGATCGAAGAACGAGTGCCGGGCGAATTTTTCTTGCAAGCAAAAGAAGTGGCCGAAGCTTTGCAGCTATGGGAGGTGTTGAAACCGAGGGGATATTCTGAATGGAGGGGGGTGTCGGCTATGCCAAGAATATTAGGTTAAGGGGAGTGTTTAGGTATTATTATATAGATTAAAATTAAGCTAATGGGCCTTAATTGTCATTTTAAAGTTAAAAAAAGAGTATTAGGCCCAATAAATTTAAAAATAGGCCCATTAAGTCCAAACACACTCTCGAAAAATAATTCGTCTTGGTAAGTTTTTGAAAATAATACCCGAACCCTCAAAAAATCCCTCGTTTCGATAAAATTCGCGTACCGCTGAAAAGTATGCTCCGGCGGTTAAAAATATCCAACAAAGCCCATTTCTTGAAAAATACCTTTAAAAAACCTTATTTTAATTAATAAAAATTAATCAGGTAATAAAATAATTTTCCTGCAAATTCCCCGGTCTCCGTTCCTCGTTCGAGCGCGAAATGATCTAGAAACCCTAATACATGAACTTTTAAAATTTCATGAACTAAATCCTATCATGCAATAATTATGCATAAAATGCACGAGAATAATTTAAAAATGAAATTAAATAAATACCTAAATTGCATGCATTAAGGTTACGTGAATTAAATTTCTTAACCTCACAACTCTCACCCCTTAAATAAAATTTCGTGCAAGAAATTTAAAAAGTACCGAATAACTCCGAGTAGCGACTCCTCATCTCGGTCTCGGTCTCCCAAGTAGCCTCCTCCTTGGAATTATTCAGCCACTTGACCTTGACCATCTGGATCACCTTGTTCCGGAACCTTTTCTCCTTCCTGTCCAGTATCTGAGTGGGTTTCTCTTCGAATGACAGGTGCGGTGTCAGCTGGAGCGGCTCATAGTTTAGCACATGTGAAGGATTTGACCTGTACTTTTGCAGCATAGAGACATGGAACACATTATGAACTCCCGTCAGATTCGGCGGTAATGCGACTATGTAAGCGAGTGTCCCAACTCTCTCTAGGATCTCAAATGGTCCGATGAATCTATGGCTGAGCTTGCCTTCTTCCTGAACCTCATGACACCCTTCATCGGTGCGACCTTCACGAAAACTTGATCCCCTACTGTGAACTCAAGATCTCGTCGCCTCTGATAAGCATAACTCTTCTGACCGCTCTTTGCAGTCTTCATCCTGTCCCGAATCCTGGCTACTAAATCTGCTGTCTGTCTGACAATTTCCAGACCCAACTCTGTTCGCTCTCCCACCTCATCCCAATACACTGACGACCTACACTTCCTTCCGTACAGTGCCTCGTATGGAGCCATACCGATCGATGCCTGATAAATGTTGTTGTATGTGAACTCCACAAGAGGTAACTTTGGCTCTCAGCTGCCCTGGAAGTTTATCATGCATGCTCGGAGTAGGTCTTCCAGAATCTGAATCACCCTCTCTGACTGACCGTCTGTCTGAGGATAGAAAGAAGTACTGAACAATAACTTCATACCTAGCGCCTGATGGAGACTCTTCCAGACTGCAGACATGAACCTCGGATCCCTGTCTGACACGATGGACACTGGAATCCCGTGCAGTCTGACTATCTCTCTGATATATAGCTCTGCGTACTGAGTCACGGTGAAAGTCTTCCTAATCGGTAAGAAATGAGCTGATTAAGTGAGCCGATCAACAATCATCCAGAAGGCATTGAATCCCCCAGTAGTCCTCGGAAGCCCTGTCAGGAAATCCATTGTGATATTCTCCCATTTCCACTCGGGAATAGGGAGTGGTCTCAGCTTCCCTGCAGGTCTCTGATGCTCTGCCTTGACCTACTGACAAGTCAAGCACTCGGATACGAATCGCAGAATATCTCGCTTCATGCCCGACCATCAATAAAGAGTCTGTAGGTCCTTATACATATTCGTACTCCTTGGATGGATGGAGTACGGGGTGGTGTGGGGCTCGCTCAAGATATCTGCTCAAAAGGAATCACTGTTAGGAACCCAAAGATGGTCCCTATATCTGACTATGCCGTCCACAACTGTGTACAGTCTTCGACCCTTAGCCTCGTCCCTCTATCTCCACCTCTGTAACTGCTCGTCCGAAGTCTGCCCTGCTCGAATTCTGTCTCTCGAAGTCAGCTGTACTGTCAGAGTAGCAAGATTCGGGGCCTCGCCCCTGGCATAAACTGCAAGCTCAAATCTTTGAATCTCAGCCTGTAGCGGCCTCTGCACTGACAAATGAGCAATCACTGTGTGCTTCTTGCTCAAAACATTTGCAACCACATTAGTCTTACCCGGATGGTAGCTAATGTCACAATCATAATCTTTCACCAGCTCAAGCCATCTCCTCTGCCTCATATTCAGCTCCTTCTGTGTAAAGAAGTACTTCAGGCTCTTGTGGTCAGTAAAAATCCTTCACTTCTCCCCATACAGATAGTGTCTCCAGATCTTCAGGGCAAATACTACTGCCGCTAGCTCAAGGTCATGAGTCGGGTAATTCTTCTCATGGACCTTCATCTGTTTGGAAGTGTAGGCTATCACTCTGTCCTACTGCATCAGAACAGCGCCCAAACCAAGCTTCGATGCATCTGTATACACCACAAACTCTCTCTGCCCTGATGGCATAGCTAGAACTTGTGTTGTGGTCAAAGCCTAATCCAGTCTGTCAAAGCTCTCCTGTCACTCGGATCCCCAAATAAACTTGGCAATCTTCTTCCTCAAGGCGGTCATAGGCACCGCAATAGAAGAGAAGCCCTGAATGAACTTTCTGTAGTAACCTGCCAATCCTCAGAAACTCCGGATCTTTGTCACGCTCGTAGGAACTGGCCAATCTCTAAATGCCTCTACTTTCTGGGGTCGAACTCTATTGTAAGGTCCAAAATTAAGAAGACGTAACCCAACTGCATGGGAATCTAGGAAACATGAAAAATGGCTAATTAATTGATTTTATTTGCTAATTGATCATGTGATATACATCTTTATATGTTAAATAGGATTTTATTGTCATTAAGCTTAAAATTTTATCTTTAAGGAATATTCAAGTTGCAATCGAAGAACGGAGACCTAGGGCTGGAAAACGTAAAATGTTTTTATTAAATAGTTTTTTTGATTATTTAAAATATGGTGGTTGGTTTTTCATATTTTTAAAAATAAGGAGTTTTAAGGTGATTTTATACGCCGGGACGTAAATTTTATCGGTGTTGGTTTTTCAACAAAAATACGAACTTTTTAGTGACCCGGCTATTAAATTCACAAACTTATTTTACCAAAACTATTTTAATATTTTAAGTAAATCCTAATTAAGACTAATGGCTCTATTTATGAGCTTTTTAGGCCTAAAGCCTTGTTAGTATATAATTTGGTATATAATATATTAATCACCTAAAACCCTACACACAACATTCATGCTACTTTTTTCAGAATTCTCTGCAAAACCTTTCCCTTAAATCACACGGCACACACACACTCAATATTTGAAGAGAAAATTTTTGAAAAAAGCTTCAAGGGAAATCAATTTTAGGCCCTCCTCGTCGTCGTTCTTCGTCGTCAACGGATAATCGTGCGTTTAAAACGCAAAGGCACGTCTTATATCTCTTTTTCTCTTCTATCACATTGTATTAACATTTTTAATTATGATTGCATGAAAACATGGTGTTCTTGTTGTTATTTTCGTATTTATTCATATGCATGATATAATCTATCGGTTTGATGCTACGATTCATGTTTTTCAAGTACTTATGGGCTGCCATGATGTTAAGACATAATCAAGTGATGTTTTTACACGTTTTAAAGGAGTCCTAGACACACACCAAACACTACCCATCAAGGAACAAGAGGCATGTTCTATAGTTGTTGTCATGGGTGTGGGGCTCGGTTTTTCTTGCTAAGGGGTTGGTTTGGTCTTGGCATGGGATCAAGGCTGGCCAGGGGCTGGGTTAAGTCAAGGGTAGAGTCCGAGCCAAGCTAGGACTCGGGTTAGAGGGCTGGGAGGAGTCTTTGTACACAAGGACTCTTACTTGAGATTCTGGTGCAGAATCGTGCAGGGGGTGCGCAGCTTGTGTATGGGAAGGGGCTCGGTCCAGGGCTCATGGGCTGGGCTAGAGTGTCTCACTAGGGTCCTAAAAAGGTGCACAACATGTTGGTTCAGGGGCTGGGGCGTCGGCTGTGACCTAGCAACCAATAACGGAGAGTCCTTGCATGTGTGAGCTTCTCGGCTGCAGCATGCTTGGAGTGGCTAGCCTCGGTCAAGTGGTTAGGAGTCAGGGCCGTGAGTTCCCAAGGTCAAGTAGGGTGTCTAAGGGTGTTGGTCAGGGTTTGGTTCAGCATGGTTTGGGGGTGGCTCGAGAAAATCGAAAGATGGCTCGGTGCTAACCAATAAGGGTCAAGTTAGGGTTTTAATAGCTAAAATAAATTGAAAAACGGCTCACGGGGGTCGAGTCATGGTTCACGAGGGCTAAATTAATATAAAAAGACTAATTTTTGAATTTAGGAATTTTATATTAAAGTTTGTTATTTTTTTTGGTATTATAACACCGTCAAAACGATTAATCACGAATTAATTAAGTTTAAAGCTAAATAAAAATTATGAGAATTTTAATTTAAGCTTAAATAATTATTTTGGACACGTTAGAGTCAAAGAAATCAAGAAAAAGTCAAAACGTAAAATGTCAACTCCAGGGGTAAAACGGTCTTTTTACACCTAAAAATTAGTAAACGTCATGGCAGTGCTCTAAATGCTATTTCTATGATATTATGGTTATTTTGAAATGTTTATGAAATTCTACATGATTAAATTATGATTTTTAAAGGTCTATTGATTTTTATGATTTAAGGAAGATATTTAAAAGACACGTTGCATGCTTGGTTTCAAAAACAAAAATTATATGTTATGCATGATTTTTATAAAGTAATGAGAATGTAAACGTTGAAGGAATTGAAGTAATTGTGACTATTATGTGGTTACATTGGAGATATCGTGAGGGATATGGTCCCAGTGGGAGCCCGATGATCGTTTTTCAATTGTTACCATTGACGATATAAGGTTTGAGGAAAGAATGAGAATATCGTGAGGGGAGAAGGCCCCGGAGGGAGCTCATTTATGAGAGAAGGCCCCAGAGAGAGCCCCGACGATCGTATTTCTATTTGATGAGGATATGCCCGGGCCCAGTTGACCGGTGAGAGTGTTGCTGGTGTTCCCCGCGGCCAGTACTGCGGTTTCATGTAGATGGATCCATCAAATTTTTGAGATTTGAGGAAAGTCACAATTAACGATCTGAATTCAATAAAAGAAAAAGGAAAATGTTTATGATCATGAAAAAAGTTTTATGTTATGTCATGTTGAGGAAAAAGGAAAAAGTTAAGGTTTATGCATGTCATGAAAAAGTTATTTTGACGTAAAAATATTTTCACCGTTGCATGTGGTTTTATATGTATTATTTGTTATAAAGATTATGGTGTGTTAAGTTTTTAGACTCACTAGGTGTGATAGATGCAGGTGGGGTTGAGGGAGGTCTTGATGGATGATTTGACTAGACTGAAGGTGCACACAACCCGAGGACCAACGCTTCTACTTTTTCCACATTTACGATTTATGATTCATGATTTACGTTAAAGATTTTAAGACTATTTATTTATACTTTTTAGAGATTTTTGAAAGGTTTAGTATGGGCTATATTTTTCAAATTTATTGCTTTTTAGGTTGGGTAAAACAGTTGACGATTTCATTTTATGACTATTGCACTTGATTTTTAAAATACTAGTTGGTTGATGTTTTATTTTAATGGTAAAATATTTAATAAAAATATTTTTACATTGGATATGTATATGGCCGAATTTATGAAGTGCTTTAAAAAATATTTCTTATACTTTTAAAGCAAAAAAAAAGGCAGACGTTTCAGTTGATATCAGAGCAAAGGTCCTGTAAAGGGTTGTGCCACCATCAGCGTTGGGCAGATCAATCTTCAAGCCCCAAAGTTGTAAGTTTTTACATGCTTTAGTATGATGTTACCTGCATGACGACATGGATATTATGTTTACGCTACATGTTTATTAGCTTTTTGAGTACTTATGCTTTGCATGTTTAGGTTGCTAAAATGAGTTAGGATACGTTATATGATTAGAGAACTTAGATTTAAATGCATGTTTGTTACGTTAGAATTTGGAAAACGCAAAGATAAAATGCCTCCTAGACGTGCCCCTGTCAATGAAAACCAAGCAGAGAATAGTGTGAATCATCAAGGAAATGGACCTCCACCACCACCACCAGGGGATGCTGCTACACGTTCATTAGAGGGGATGGCTCGTCTCTTCGAGCAGCAGTTACAGCAGCAACAGTTGCGGCAGCAGCAGTTACAGCAGATGCAGCAGCAGCAGATGCAGCAGGCACCTAGGCCATAGCAGGATATATATGATCAGTTCCGGAGTCTAGGGCCGAAGGGATTTTCTGGCACCACCGATCCCTTTGCTGCTGAAAGTTGGATGCGTTCACTTGAGGTACACTTTCGTTATCTGGATATAGGGGATGCAGATCGAGTGAAGTGTACTACTTATCTATTCAGGGATGACGCTTCTTTATGTTGTGAAGGAGCCGAGCACAGTGTTAATCTTGCTACTATCACTTGGGCTCGTTTCAAGGAAATATTCTATGAAAAATACTTTACTACCGATGTTAGAGGGCGACTGATGAGGGAGTTTATGACCCTACGCCAGGGGGACGCGACTGTTGCCGAATTTGTAAAGAATTTTGATAGGGGTTGTCATTTTATTCCCCTTATTGCCAGGGATCCTACAGTGAAGCTTAGGCATTTCATGGATGGCCTACGACCTACGCTTCGCAACAATGTTATAATGATGCTTCCATTGGATTATGCTACCGCTACTGCTTATGCTTTCCAGTCTAAATAGTCTTTGAGGGACATCGATTTAGAGAATCAGCGCAAGATGCAGCACTTTCAGAACAACAATCAGCCAAATTAAAAACCATACACGTGTCCTTCTAGACCTCAAGGGCCTCAAAAGCCCCAAGGTCCAGTCAAGAAGCAAGCACCACAAAAGCCACAGAATCCTGGAGCACCAAAGCCTGCTGAGAGGCAACCATGCAAGGAGTGCAACCGTCTACATCTTGGCAAATGTGAATGTGGATCATTTAAGTGTTTCTACTGCAAGGAGGCTGGACACAAAGCTGCTGATTGCCCAAAGAGGAAAGCACCTACTACGGCACGAGCTTATGTTACTAATGCTGAAGAAGCGGAGGAAGAGGCATACACTACACTCATTACGGGTAACCTAGTCATTTAGCATTTTTATATTGCTTATTATTGCATGAAATGTTAGATTGGTTATTGAAATTAATTTGGGATTAAGCTTAACCTAGTGAAAATTAGGTTGCATGTTCTATTTAGTTGGACTTAAGTTATGATTCTAGAAACCATAGAAAATGATATTAATTTTGTGCCTTATTTTATGTGAAGGATCACTTAATTCCAAATGAAAAGTTTGAGGGCCAAAATTTAGAGAAAATCATAACTAAGGGATTCAATAAGGGTATCGAAATTATTGGGGGTTAAATGTGTAATTTTCGAGAATTTGAGGGCTAAAAAGTAATTTTCGATAATTAAGGGACCTAAGTGCAATTATCGAATTCTTAAGAGCAACAAATCCAATTTTTTAATTTAAGGGATTAAAATAAGAATTATCGAAAAACCTAAGGATTTAATTGCAACAATTCGAAAATTTGGGGACTAAAGTCCAATTTCGAAAATTGAAGGGCTAAAATGTAATTTTTCAAAGAAATGCTTAAGTTCAACGCGTAATCTCCACATAACTTTGGGAATTTAATGATAGTAAATCTTTAAGCATCAACATGAAAAGATTTAAAAGACATTTTTCGCCGCAGGGAGGATCATCATTCTAGCTGTAGGTTACCTATGCATTGCTAGATTTAGGGGCTACACATTCATTCATATCTGAAACCTTCATCAAAAGATTGAATATTACTCCTCAAGATATGGGTTTGGGATTCAAAGTTTCTATTCCTTCCGGCGATCAAATGCTCACGTCTAAGATTGTCAAGAATCTGGAGCTTCGTTTATTCAAAGATGTTGTGCGGGCAGATCTTATTGTGCTTTATATGCCCGAATTTGATATTATACTTGGGATGGATTGGCTATCTACAAATGGAGCTTCGATTGATTTCAGTCAGTGATCAGTGTCTATTCGACTGCCTAGTGATAAACCTTTTGTCTTTGAGGCGGCGAGAAACAAGCAAATGCCACACATTATCTCTTGTCTGTGTGCGAGAAAGTTTATTAGGCATGGATGCCAAGCTTTTCTAGCATGTGTCACTACCGCACCTGCCCCAATCAGTCAGAAGTTAGAAGATGTTGATATTGTAAGAGATTTTCCTAGCGTTTTTCTCGAGGACTTTTCTGGCATTCCGCCCGATCGTGAGGTCGAATTCTCTATTGACCTAATGCCGGGCACAGTTCTTATATCTAAAGCACCTTATCGTCTAGCACCTGCTGAAAAGAAAGAATTAAAAGATCAAATCCAAGAATTGCTAGACAAGGGTTTCATTCGCCCTAGTTATTCTCCATGGGGTGCACCGGTATTATTTGTGAAAAAAAAATGGTAGTATGCGTCTATGCATTGATTATCGAGAGATTAATAAGGTCACTATCAAAAATAAATATCCACTGCAAGAATTGAAGATTTATTTGATCGGTTGCAAGGAGCATGAGTATTTTCTAAAATTGATATGCGTTCTGGATATCACCAATTGAAAGTAAAGGAGTCAGATGTTCACAAGACAGCGCTCAGAACTAGATATGGGCACTACGAGTTTATGGTCATGCCATTTGGTCTGACTAATGCGCCAGCGATCTTCATGGATCTCATGAATCGCGTATTTCAGCCATATCTGGATCAGTTTATTATAGTCTTCATTGATGATATCTTGATCTATTCCAAGAGCAGAGAGGAGCATAGTCGTCATTTGAGGGCAGCACTGCATGTTCTGCATGACAGGAAGTTTTATGCAAAATTCAGCAAATTTGAGTTTTGGCTTGATAGAGTGGCTTTCTTGGGCCACATTATTTCTAGTGATGGCGTCGAAGTTGATCCAAGTAAAATTGAGGCAGTAAAATAATGGCCAGTACCTAAGAGTGTTACCGAGATTAGCAGTTTCTTGGGACTAGCTGGCTATTATCGCAAGTTCATCAAGGGATTCTCATCTATTGCAGTACCTTTGACATCTTTGACCAAGAAAAATGCGAAGTTTATTTGGATATCCGAGTGTCAAGACAGTTTTGATAAGTTCAAGCATGCCTTGATATCAGCACCAGTGTTATCTATGCCATCGGAGCAAGGAGAGTATATTCTATACACCGACGCTTCTAAACTTGGTTTGGGCGCAGTTCTGATGCAAAATGACCGAGTTATAGCCTATGCGTCGAGACAATTGAAGATTCACGAGAAAAACTACCATACTCATGATCTTGAGCTTGCGGCAGTGGTTTTTGCGTAAAAGATTTGGAGACATTACCTATATGGAGAGAAGTGCAAAATATTCACCGACCATAAAAGTTTGAAATACTTCTTCACCCAAAAGGAATCGAATATGAGACAGCGCAAATGGCTTGAATTAGTGTAAGACTATGATTGTTACATTAGCTATCATCCGAGAAAAGCTAATGATGTGGCAGATGCACTAAGTAGAAAAGCAGCGGTTATCACTAAATCTATCACTTCAAAGACCGTTGCAGTCCGAGATACAGCGGTTTGAGCTTACAGTTTATGCTAGGGGCAAGGCCCCTAATCATGCCACATTATCAGTGCAGTCGACTTTGAGAGACAGAATTCGTGATTGGCACTCTACTGATAAGCAGTTGCAAAAGTGGAGAGCAAGAGATGAAGCCAAGGGTCGGAAATTATATTCTGAGATGGATGGTATAATTCTTTATCGAGATCGGTTATGGGTCCCTAGTGACTATTCTTTGAGAAATCTTAATATGAAAGAAGCCAATGACACACCATATTCCATTCATCCGTGCAGCACAAAAATGTATATAGATTTGTAATTGTTATATTGGTGGCCAGGCATGAAGAGAAACATTTTGAGATTTGTATCCTAGTGTTTGACTTGTCAGCAAGTTAAAGCAGAGCATCAAAGACCAGCGCGGAAATTGAAGCCACTTCCTATTCTCGAGTGGAAATGGGAAAATATCACTATGGACTTTTATTGTGGGATTGCCAAAGATTGTTAAGGGATTAAATGCTATTTGGGTGATAGTGAATCGTCTTACGAAATCAGCTCATTTTCTACCTATTAAGACGACATTCACCATGATTCAATATGTAGATTTATATATTCGGGAGATAGTTCGTCTGCATGGGATTTCAGTGTCTATTGTTTCTGTCAGAGATCCGAGATTTACGTTATCTTTTTGGAAGAGCTTGCATGCAGCGATGGGGACCAAATTATTATTCAGTACAACATTCCATCCTCAAACCGATGGTCAGTCAGGAAGAGTTATTCAGATTTTGGAAGATCTACTGCGAGCATGTGTTATCGATTTCCAAGGCAGTTGGGAACCAAAATTACCTCTAGTGGAGTTCACCTACAACAATAGTTTCCAATCATCTATCGGGATGGCTCCTTTCGAGGCACTTTATGGAAGGAAATTTAGATCTCCTATTCATTGGGACGAGGTTGGAGAAAGAAGAGATATTGGTCCGGATGTGATTGAAGAGACCTTTTTTAGTCAAAATTCAGGAGAGAATGAAGACTGCACAAAGCCAACATAAGATTTATGCTGACAAAAGACGAAGGGACTTAGAGTTTGAAGTGGGCGACTATGTATTTGTGAAAATAGCACCTATGAAGGGTGTTATGCGCTTTGGCAAGAAAGGTAAGCTTAGTCCAAGATTTATAGGTCCGTTTGAGATTTTGGAGAGGATTGAGACATTAGCTTATAGAGTGGCATTGCCACCAACACTTTTTGGAGTTCACAATGTGTTTCATATTTCAATGCTGCGGAAGTACATGTCAAACCCATCACATGTACTAAATTATGAATCACTTCAATTAACTCCAAATATGACATATGAAGAAAGACCTGTCCAGATCTTAGCAAGGCAAGAAAGAAGATTGCGAAACAAAGTCATTCCAATTGTCAAGGTCAAGTGGCTGAATCACTCGGAGGAGGAAGCTACTTGGGCAACCGAGCGGGACTTGAAGATTAGCTATCCAGAACTATTCGGTAAGTTATAATTTCGAGGACGAAATTTTATTTAAGGGGGAGGAATTGTAAGGTCCAAAATTAAGAAGACGTAACCCAACTACATACGAATCTAGGAAACATGAAAAATGAATAATTAATTGATTTTAATTGCTAATTGATTATGTGACATACATGCTTATATGTTAAATATGATTTTATTGTCATTATGCATAAAATTGTATCTTTAAGAAATATTCAAGTTACGATCGAGGAACGGAGACCGAGGGCTGGAAAACGTAAAATATTTTTATTAAATAATTGTTTTTGATTATTTAAAATATGGTGGTTGGTTTTTCATATTTTTGAAAATAAGGAGTTTTGAAGTGATTTTATACGCCGAGACGTAAATTTTAACGGTGTTGGTTTTTCAACAAAAATACGAACTTTTTAGTAACACGGCTATTAAATTCACAAATTTATTTTACCAAAACTATTTTAATATTTTAATTAAATCCTAATTAAGACTAATGGGCCTAATTATGAGCTTTTTAGACCTAAAGCCTTGTTAGTATATAATTAGGTATATAATATGTTAATCACCTAAAACCCTACTCACAACATTCACGCCACTTTTTTCAGAATTCTCTCCAAAACCTTTCCCTCAAATCACACGGCACACACACACTCAATATTTGAAGAGAAAATTTTCGAAAAAAGCTTCAAGGGAAATCAAGTTTATGCTCTCCTCGTCGTCGTTCTTCGCCGTCAACAGATAATCGTGTGTTTAAAACGCAAAAGCACGCCTTATATCTCATTTTCTCGTCTATCACATCGTATTAACGTTTTTAATTATGATTGCATGAAACATGGTGTTCTTGTTGCTATTTTTGGATTTATTCATATGCATGATATAATCTATCGGTTTGATGCTACGATTCATGTTTTTCAGATACTTAGGAGCTGCCATGATGTTAAGACATAATCAAGTGATGTTTTTACACGTTTTAAAGTCCTAGACATACACCAAACACTACCCATCAAGGAACAAGAGGTGGGGTCGATAGTTGCTGTCATGGGTGTGGGGTTCGGTTTTTCTTGCTAAGGGGTTGGTTTGGTCTTGGCATGGGATCAAGGCCGGCCAGGGGCAGGGTTGAGTCAAGGGTAGAGTCCTAGCAAAGCTAGGACTCGGGTTAGAGGGCTGGGAGGAGTCTTTGTACACAAGGACTCCTACCTGAGATTCTAGTGCAGAATCGTGGAGGGGGTGCGCAGCTTGTGTATGGAAGGGGCTCGGTCCAGTGCTCACAGGTTGGGCTAGTGTGTCTCACTAGGGTCCTAAGAAGGTGCACAACATGTTGGTTCAGGGGTTGGGGCGTCAGCTGGGACCTAGCAACCAATAACGGAGAGTCTTTGCATGTGTGAGCTTCTCGGCTGCATCATGCTTGGAGTGGCTAGCCTCGGTCCAGTGGTTAGGGGTCAGGGCCGTGAGTTCATAAGGTCTAGTAGGGTGTCTAAGGGTTTTGCTCAGGGTTTGGTTCAACATGGTTCAGGGGTGGTTCGAGAAAATCGAAAGATGGCTTGGTGCTAACCAATAAGGGTCAAGTTAGGGTTTTAATAGCTAAAATAAATTGAAAAACAGCTCATGGGGGTCGAGTCGTGGTTCACGAGGGCTAAAATAATATAAAAAGACTAAGTTTTGAATTTAGGAATTTTATATTAAAGGTTGGGATTTTTTTTTGGGATTAAAACACCGTCAAAACGATTAATCACGAATTAATTAAAAAGCCTAATTTTTAAGCTAAATAAAATTATGGGAATTTTAATTTAAGCTTAAATAATTATTTGGGACATGTTAGAGTCAAAGAAATCAAGAGAAATTCAAAACGTAAAATGTCATGTCCACGGGTAAAACGGTCTTTTTACACCTGAAAATTAGTAAATGTCATGACAGTGCTCTAAATGCTATTTTTATGATATTATGGTTATTTTTAAATGTTTATGAAATTTTACATGATTAAATTATGATTTGTAAAGGTCTGTTGATTTTTATGATTTAAGGAAGACATTTAAAAGACACATTGCATGCTTGGTTTCAAAAACAAAAATTATATGTTATGCATGATTTTAATTAAGAAATGAAAATGTAAACGTTGAAGGAAGTGAAGTAATTGTGACTATCATGTGGTTACATTGGAGATATCGTGAGGGATATGGTCCAGTGGGAGCCCGACGATCGTATTTCCATTGTTACCATTGAGGATATGAGGTTTGAGGTAAGAATGAGAATATCGTGAGGGGAGAAGGCCCCAGAGGGAGCCCATTTATAGGAGAAGGCCCCAGAGGGAGCCCCGACGATCGTATTTCTATTCGATGAGGATAGGCCAGGGCCCAGTTGATCGGTGAGAATGTTGCTGGTGTCCCCCGCCGCCCAGTACTGCGGTTTAATGTAGATGGATTCATCGACTTTTTGAGGTTTGAGGAAAGTCATAATTAACGATCTGAATTCAATAAAGGAAAAAAGAAAATGTTTATGATCATGAAAAGGTTTTATGTTATGTCATGTTGAGGAAAATGGAAAAAGTTAAGGTTTATGTATGTCATGAAAAAGTTATTTTGACGTAAAAATATTTTCACTGTTGCATGCGGTTTTATATGTATTATTTGTTATGAAGATGATGGTGTGTTGAGTCTTTAGACTCACTAGGTGTGATAGATGCAGGTGGGGTTGAGGGAGATCTTGATGGATGATTTGACTTGACTGAAGGTGCACACAACACGAGGACCAGCGCTTCTACTTTTTCTGTTTTTACGATTTATGATTCATGATTTACGTTAAAGATTTTAAGACTATTTATTTATGCTTTTGAGAGATTTTTGAGAGGTTTAGTATGAGCTATACTTTTCAAATTTATTGCTTTTTAGGTTGGATAAAACAGTTGACGATTTCATTTTATGACTATTGCACTTGATTTTTAATATACTAGTTGGTTGGTGTTTTATTTTAATGGGTAAAATATTTTGTAAAAATATTTTTACATAGGATATGTATATGGCCGAAATTATGAAGTGCTTTTAAAAAAAAATTTCTAGTACTTTTAAAGCAATAAAAAAGGCAGACGTTTCATCTATGCTATCCTGAGATACAATGTGACCCAAGAATGCCACCCTGTCAAGCCAGAACTCACACTTGCTGAATTTGGCATACAGTCGTCTTTCCTGTAGAGTCTGCAGGACTGTCCTCAAGTGTTGACTGTGCTTCTCCCTGCTCTTCGAATAGATCAAGATATTGTCAATGAAGTCTATGACGAACTGATCCAAGTATGGTTGAAACACGCGATTCATGAGATCCATGAAGCTCGCTGGGGCGTTCGTTAGACCGAAAGGCATCACCATAAACTCATAGTGCCCGTAACGCGTCCGAAAAGCTGTCTTATACACATCAGCCTCCTTCACTTTCAGCTAGTGGTATACGGATCAAAGGTCTATCTTTGAGAAAATAGATGCTCCCTGAAGCTGATCAAACAAGTCATCGATCCATGGCAACGGATACTTGTACTTGACTGTGACTTCGTTCAGCTCTCTGTAGTCAATACACAGTTGCGAGCTGCCATCCTTCTTCTTGACAAAAAGAACTGGTGCGCCCCAAGGAAAAAAACTAGGGCGAATGAAGCCTTTATCCAACAGATCCTGAATCTGATCTTTTAGCTCATTCATCTCTGCAGGTGCTAATCGGTAGGGTGCTTTGGATATCGGCACTGTGCTTGGCATAAGCTCAATCGAAAAGTCCACTTCTCTGTCTGGTGGGATGCCTGAAACATCGTCAGGGAAAACACCGGAGAACTCCCTGACCACATCAACGTCCTCTAGCCACTGCTCGACGAGCTCGGACACTGACACGATGCTAGCCAAAAACGCCTGGCAGCCTCTCTTCATAAGCTTCCTCGCACACATGCAGGAAATGACGTGCGGCATCTACTGATGTCTAGCTGTTTCAAAAACAAACGGCTTCCCACTGGACGGTCTGACAGACACTGACCTCTGTAGAAAATCTATGACTACTCCATGAGAAGATAGCCAGTCCATGCCCAAGATGATGTCGAACTCCGGTAATGGTAGCACTATCAAATCTGCGTGCACTGTATACTTCTGTAACCGAAGCTCCAATCACTTCACTTTTTGAGAAGTGAACATCTGATCCCCGGATGGGATCGATACTCTAAACCCTTAATCCATCGCTACTGGTATGATTCATAGTCTCTTGACGAAGGATTCCGATATAAACGAATGCGTAGCCCCTGAATCTAGCAACGCATGTGTGGATACACCTGCAATAGATATCCTCCATGCAACAAAATGTATCATCAAATCTAATAGTGTTGAACTTAAGGAATTTCTTACCGGCGATTAACCCAAAATCCTCGAAAAATCACTGAATTAACCCAAACATTGATTCCAAAAATTTGAAATTTAATCCTCAGAAAATCAAAAATTGCAAATTAGCCCATTAAGGTTTCGAAAATTGCACTTGGGTCCTTCAATTTTTCTAAATTACAATATGACCCTTTCTCAATTTCTAATTCAAATTCCAAAATTCTCGATTTTAGCAATTAGGTCCTCAAATTATCGGTTATTACAAATGGGTCTCTAAAATTCTCAAATCAAAAAATTATATTCTTCATCCCAAATAGGTAGAGCATGCATCCTAATTCCTTCTATGTTATCAATCCCGAAATTTAATCATCATGCAAGCATAAAATCCATGCAATTATGCGATAAAGTGAAATCTTAAACAAAAAGGTTACCAGTAATCAGTGTCGAGTCTGGCTCTGCCTCGGCCTCCTCGGCATGCATCACGTAAGCTCGGCCAGTAGTGGGGCCCTGGCTCCTAGGGAAATCCGCTGCTTTATGGCCCTCATGTCCACAAACGAAGCATTTAAAGGTCCCCCACATGCACTTGCCGAAGTGGAACTCGCTGCACTGAGGGCATGGCTGCCTGTTGCTGTGGCCTCCTAAACTGCCCTTGGGGCCTCTGCTGCCCCTCTTGCCTCGGTGGCCTAGTAAACTGCTTTTTCGGCGGCTGGGAACTGGACTGAGACTGATGTTGCTTCCTTTGCATCTCATGGTCTATATACCGCAGAGCTTGCTCCGCCTGAAAAGCACAGGCGATGGCCTCATCAGCATGACGTACCAACGAAGAGTAGGTCTCAATCCATCTAAGAAATGCCTCAGCTTCTGGGCGGCATCTCTCGCTATCATGGTCACAAATGGCAGCCCTGTGATAGGATCAGTTAGAGGATAAGGAGTGTTTAGTAGGGGGGTTAAATAAACACTCACTGTTTTTAACTCTTTCGTCGCATGTTTGAATCCGTTTGGTGAGAAACGGATTCTCAAAATCTTGTCAATCGATCACAGTTAGTTAACAGTTAAGTACGGAATATAACTGACTCAAAGATAGAATATAGTAACTGAAAAGCTTGTAATAGATGCACAAGGTTTGTTTCTGGATGTTCGGAGATTTTAATTACTCTTACATCACCCCTTCTATCACGAAGATAGGGTTTCCACTAAAAGACTTTGATCAATACAAGACTTGTACAGACCCACTTTAGTTTGGACTTAACAATGCAAAAACTGAAACTCTTAGTTTACAACTCAATTTACTCGATTAAAAAACTTAGCACAACTAACCTCTAGGATCAAGTTTCACAGTAATCAAAATGTGCCAAAGTGCTCGAAAGATAGCCTAACAGCTATGAATGTATATGATAAGCATGAGCGTACATTTCAGCAGACTAACAGTAAGAAAGATTGCTTGTTCACTCTTCGCAACTGATTGTAAAGTTTCGTGTTTTCTTCAGCTGCTTCTCTCTGCTATTTATAGGCTTCCCTCCAACGGTAATATTGAATGCGGTTTAAACTTTCTATCCGTTGATGTGCCACGTTAAAATTCCTCTGCCAATAGTACATTGCGCCTTTTCTGAAATGCGGTGTTCCCACTAACAGTTGCAGACTGTTGTACTATTTGTCGGTTGTCGTTTTCAACTGATGACGTGTTCAGCTGATAGGTCAACTGAAAGGTAGAAGCTGATAAAGCTCACAACTGCACGTCCAGTTACGTAGATCAGTTGGTTGAATTCAGTTGAGGCGTCCGATTATGTTTTAGTTTATACGATCAGTTAATTTGATCTTTTGGCCCTTTAGTTTGTCGAACATCCAAAATTTATTTTCCAGCACCATGTCAAACTTGCAGATAAACTCCGCCACAGTTAAGTCCCCCTGCCGAAGACTCATGAACTCCCTCGTCAGGCGGCCCCTGGCGTCACCCGGAAAATACTTCTCGAAGAACATCTCTCTGAATCAGGCCCAAGTGAGTGTAGCCACATCCACTGCATGTGCAGCTCCCTCCCACCAAAGGGACGCGTCATCCCTCATCATATAGATGGCGCACCTGGCCCCGTCACCATCCCTCATCTGTAGGTACTCGAAATGTAACTCCAGAGACCTAATCCATCCCTCTGCCACGAATGGATCGGTGGTACCCCCGAACTCCTTCGGGTTAAGCTGAAAAAACTGCTCAAAAACATCTATCTGCTGACGGGGTACCTGCTGGCCTAGCTGGGCCTGCTCCATGAGTCTCGCTATCCCTTCAAGTACTCAGGTAGCTGGGTTTCCTGGCGGTGGTGGTGGAGGTCCTCTGCCTCCTCCAGGAATCTCATCCTGACTGTCTATATTAGGAGCACGTCTAGGAGGCATATCTGAATACAGTCCAATTTATAAATGTAATCTATCATGCAATTAATCTAGTTTTTAAAATAATAAATCTTTAAATCGAAAAAGCAGAACATGAACAGTAAATCATCATAAAGCGTAAATCATATTAACATGCAGGTGATAACAGTAAATCATTTAAAACATTTAAAACATAAAAGCTTACAGACTTGAGGTTTGAAAACTGAGCTGCAGAAGCTGGCAGTGGCACAACCCTATACAAGACCCTTGCTCTGAAACCAACTGTGACGTCTACTCATTTAAAAGGTGCGGAAATAAATTTTTTTTATAAAAGCTCGCATTTTCGAAATAAAATTTAAAGGTTTTGCATGCGTGAACTCTACAAAAAAATATAACATTTAAAAAAATGATCTTAAACATTTGACTTTAAAATAGTGCAGTTTAAAATATCCAACTCATCCAAAATCATACGTACACATAAGCAAATAAAAAAAATCGTAAAATCGTCAACGTATAAAATGTTCATATCCTCTCAAATCTCATAAATCATAATGCGGAAACATGTGGTCCTCGGGTCATGTCACCGCATCAGATCTGCCTACTCAGAGTTCGGCACCTCCAGTCCCCTCATCATCAGGCTCACCTACATCACACATGCTTAGTGAGTCTAAAGACTCAACACACCTGTACCAGGAATAACAAGTACATATACGTAACACAGCAGTGAAAAGTACCATACTCCACATATATATCGTGAACTTAAAATCATGAACTTAAACGTGTCGTGTAAAATCATATCATGTCAAAACATGTCATCTCATATAATCATATACGTATACATTTTCTTTCAATTGAATCCAGTTATTTAGTTGTGACTTTCATATCAGCTCTATCGTATCAGCTCTATTCGATGGATCCATCTACCTATAACCATGGTACCGAACGGCGTGGACATCAGCGACAGCATTACCCGTCCACTGAGCCTTGGTCTCAGCTCATCATATCTCATGTCATTGTATACATATACATCGTCAGTCACAACCAATTCTCTTCCTTCAAAACGTGTCATCATATTCACCGCTTAAATAAAAGCATGCATATACATAATTTTTCCTTTAAACCAAGCATGCAACGTATTTATTATAATTACATAAGAATCATAAACGTGATGCCTAAACATTTAAAACATGATAAAAAAAATGTGCTCATGGCGCTTCCAGGACCAAAATCTCATCCCGGATGCAAAATGACAATTTTGCCCCTGGAAACCCAAAATTATTGTTTTACCCTTAGACCGCTAAAATTTGACCCGAAGCTTACAAAACTCCTTAAAACATCCCAAAACATATTTATAAACTTTCCTAGACGTAAACTCGAGCCTGATCCATAACTTATTCGATTTATTTTAAAACTTGGACCGGGGTCCCGGTTTTAACCCGAATCGAATCGAAATTTAATCAAAATTTTCTCAACTCTTTACCACACCTTAAAAACATAAAAAAGGCCCTAGAATTCCCAAAACCATACCCTAAACCGTACGAACAGCCCTCACCAGCTACTGGACAATTCAACACTTCCCATATCCTACGGCTCCTACTTGCCACCTTCCATATTTGCGTCTCTAGCCTACAACCGGTGGAACCAGTGGCGAGCCAGCCTACCCTAGGCCACCCTAGTACCCCTCTGGACCTAAGGAACTCACGGCTGCACTCCCATGAAGCCGCAGCTCAACCCCAATCGATGTTCTCCCAAATCGCCCATCCCGAGACCAATTACTTTCTTCCCGATCAACCGCATTTGGGGTTGGTTCTAGCATGTGTTGAACCCTTCCAAGCCTGGTCTAAGGCTCGGCTAGGTCCTTGCGTTGCTAGCTAATCCCTGCACGCTAATTACCCCAAGAACCGAGCCATCCCCTTGAAGCACTCCTCTAGGCTCTTCAACCTGCAGCCACCAGCAACAATTCTAAACCCCAGGACAACCCCTTGCCACCATGTACAACCCCTTAACAACCAAAAACCACAGCCCCTTGCACATCATAAAAAAAGACGTGAGTAGTTGATCAGAAAATGAAAGAAATGCAACCAAATCATTCGATCTCCATGCATGGTGTTGGATCGAGATTTACACGCACGAAGAAACATCTAACAGCATGTATACAGCGTATGTGATGCAAAAATAAAAGTACGGGGCGTGCCTTGATGTTATAAACACGAGGAGATCGAAGAACGAGTGCCGGGCGAATCTTTCTTGCAAGCAAAAGAAGTGGCCAAAGCTTTGCAGCTATGGGAGGTGTTTAAACCGAGGGGATAATCTGAATGGAGGGGGGTGTCGGTTATGCCAAGAATATTAGGTTAAGGGGAGTGTTTAGGTATTATTATATAGATTAAAATTAAGCTAATGGGCCTTAATTGTCATTTTAAAGTTAAAAAAAGAGTTTTAGGCCCAATAAATTTTAAAGTAGTCCATTAAGTCCAAACACAATCCCGAAAAATAATTCGTTTTGGTAAGTTTTTGAAAATAATACCCGAACACTCAAAAAGTCTCTCGTTTCGAGAAAATTCGTGTACCGCTGAAAAATATGCTCTGGCGGTTAAAAATAACCAACAAAGCCCATTTCTTGAAAAATACCTTTAAAACACCTTATATTAATTAATAAAAATCAATCCTATAATAAAATAATTTTCCTGCAAATTCCCCCGTCTCCGTTCTTCATTCGAGCGCGAAATGCATCTAGAAACCATAATGCATGAACTTTTAAAATTTAATGAAATAAATCCTATCATGCAATAATTATTCATAAAATGCACGAAAATAATTTAAACACGAAATGAAATAAATCCCTAGATTGCATACATTCAGGTTACGTGAATTAAATTCCTGGACCTTACAATTTATGTATTAATTAATTAAATTGATTAGTATTTATTTTATGGGTACAATTTAGGATTTTAAGGACTCTTAAATGGTCAAATTTTAAAAGCTGGAGGACTTAATTATTATTATTGGCATTTAAAACTTTGGGTAATTAACCTAAAGCACTTAATAAATACTTTTAAGTATATATAAGAGTCATATCCCTAAATTTATACACAACACACACCTCACACAACACATACATAGAACACACACTAAACACACACACACTCGGCCGAAATTTCCAACCTAGGGTTTGGTTTTTTGGATTCTCTTCTGCGATCAGTATCCATTGGCGATTATCACTTATGTTCCTTGATTGTTTTAGTCACTTTTGAGGCAAGAAAACGCAGCAAACCGTTCTCCGTTCAGCCTCCGTTTTCCCCCATGTCGGCTTTAAGCTCTAGTCACTAATCTAGGAACTTAAGGTGTCGTGCGTTTAAAATGCAAAGCAATGTCTAAACTTTTTTTTGACACATTGATCATGTTACTTACTATATTTTGATACAAAATACGCATGAAAACTTATTGGTTTGATAATATGAATGTTATAACGTTACTAAAAATTTTTCCGATATATAATACGTAAGAACTTCTTTGTTTTCTCGATTTTTTGATCTCCGGCTTCACTGGCCGATCCGAAGTATTGCTGCTATATATGGTTATGTTATGGGGTGTGTTTAGATGTCATTAGGTAGTCCGGGATGAGCCGAAAAGCTGCTGGTATAGCAGAAGATGATA
This sequence comes from Primulina huaijiensis, assembly GCF_012295235.1. NCBI lineage: Eukaryota > Viridiplantae > Streptophyta > Magnoliopsida > Lamiales > Gesneriaceae > Primulina > Primulina huaijiensis. Next base: position 14,640,575 of record NC_133313.1, read on the forward strand.
AGAGCGCATACCCTCGCATAAGGGCATGATCGCTGGTTTCATGTGCGGTTCAGTGCATGGATAGACCAAGGCTCGTGGCTAGGGTCTATGTGGGGTCTTAGGGTCTCGAGGTAAGCCTGGTCTAGATCGGTGAGGGTCCGGTTGGGCAGCAAGGGCTGGAGTCGTGATTTCTATGTTGCGAGCATGAAGGGGACCGCGTAGGTGGGGGGTCACGGGTTTAGTTTAGGGGTTGTGCGTGTGTCTTGGGCTGGAAATGATCAAACCAGGGTCGTAAGTGATGTTTAGGGGTCAAGTCTAGGGCTTGGTTTGAGTTGAAATCGGTAGGAAGTCGTACGTTATGCATAATTGCTATAGCGTCACTCTTTTGGACAACTTGTGTTATATGGTTCGTTGTGCATGGAACGGGGGTTTGATCATGGTTCGGGGCTGGTTTAGAGCCTTGGAAAGTAGGTTGGGATGTGTTTTACATGTGGGTCGAGTTCCGAGTTGATTGGTACGTCCTAAGTTGTTTTATTTAATTCGGGAGTCGTATGTGTCCGAATGCACTTTTAGGGGTTGTCTTGGTATTTATTTTAGGACGTTGTGGCAGCATGTCTGAGGACGATCCAACCAGGTCCACAATGTTCATAAATAATAATTATTTTTGAGGTATGTGATTTGTCTTGTGGCCAATTATGTTACGGGTCTGGAAGCTGGAGAACGTGTCCGAAAACCTCTCCAACCTCTTCAAGGGAATTATGTTATGTTAGGGAGTGGACATCTAGTCCAAGGGTTGTGGCGACCCCTGCCGGCCCAGTACTGTGGTTAGTTTGATCAAATGATTTATGTTATGGGCCACTTGCATTGAATAAAACTCTACGCAAAATGATTTACGACTTCGATTATGTATGACGAGTTGGAAAAATATGATTTTATGAAAATGTTTATGCAGGAAAGACGCGTTATACATATTTATGCTCATATTATGCTATGCAAAAACTATGTTAAATTGCATAAATTTCTATTACGTATTACTTGTTATTCGCGGTTTATGCATGTTGAGTCTTTAAACTCACTATACTTGATCGATGCAGATGATGTTGTTGAGGAGACGAGAGGTGGTGACCAGTGAGCAGGCTCGGACTAGTGGCAGCGCAAACACGAGGAGCTTGTAATTCACGAGAATTTTTTTTTATTATGCACGTTTTAAAACTATTTACTCTGATTTTATGTGTCTGTGTTAATGGCTAGTTCATTGAAACTTATTACGTTATGCTCGATTTTTTCAAATTATTGTGGTCGTTTTGACTAGGGATTTTTATTATTTTTGTATTCAAACATTGAAGTTTTAATTTTAACTTTATTTTAAGATGCGTGATGACCGTAATTATTGTTGAAATATTTCATGTTCACAATCTTGATTTTGATGTTAACAAAACTTGTTATTTTGTTTCTAATGAATTTACATAAGTGCGCAGAAAGCTACCGAGCCAAAACTGAAGCTATCGAGACGCAAACTGAAAATGCCAACTGATTGCCCAAACTGAACCAGTTCAACTGATATATCAAAAGACCAGTTCAACTGATTGACCAGCTGATAGGTAGTTCAGAAAAAGACCTTCAGAAGCCCGACCAGCTGATGAAGAGCTCAACTGATGAAGAGCTCAGCTGACCAGTTCAACTGAAGCAGCGAAATCAGTTCAGATGACGAGCCAACTGATTTCACCAAACCAATTCAAGATCAGTTCAAATGACCAGTTCAGAATATCAGTTAGGAATCAATCAGTTTGCAGAACACGACAAGCTTATTCAAATGGAATCCAGCTGTGCGCATTGAGGAAAAGCTTTTGTCCAGTCAAAGGACAATAATGGACGTTGCAGCGGAGCTTAAAGCCAAAACGTTCCAGAATGGCTGTCGGAAAGTACAGACAAATTTCGAGGAACGAATTCAAATTGCAACGAACATATTTGATGAGTCTTGGTATACGGTCACATTACCTTTATAAATACCAGACCAAGATCATCAGTATACAAGTGTGCAAAAACCAATACATGAGTATGTGAAAGAAGAAGGGCACACATAATGCACATCAGCTTACAAGAAGCAATCAGCCCGGATTTGAGGAAACATTTCAAAGTGTTATCAGCTTAGATTAGAAGCATTTTTCCCTTAGTGTATAAGAACACTTTCGTGTTGTATTCATATATCAGTTCTCACACACGCACACACATCATCACTGAAAGTTGAGCGTATTGAATTGCTGAGTGAGTCTTGTACGAAGACATTAAACTTGTGTATGTAGTCTTCAACACATAGACGTTAAACAAGTGTTGGATTGAAGGTGTTGCCTTCAGTCTAGGCTAGGAGTTCAGTTAGGCAGTATAGTAAGTCATAAGCAGAGTGGATTTGCACAAAGCATTGTATAAATCAAAGTCTTCTAGTGGATCCTACTTTAGGTGGTAGAAGGGGTGACGTAGGAGCAGTTAAAGTCTCTGAACATCCACAAACATATCTTGTGTATTTAACTGTTTAACTATTGTTTTCAAATTGATTTGATCATTTCAGCTGATATCAATTTAGTTCTCTCCATAACTGAACTGATATAAGCTCGAACTAATTCCCCTCATTTCAGTTATTCAATTTAAACAAGTTAAAAGGCTTTCAAATTAGTCAGCTTTCTTAAAAAAGTATTATTTCGAGTATTTTATGTTTGGTTTAACACCAAACTCGATTTAATTCATCGGTGTTTACATTCTTAGAAAACGAACTATTGAAGCTCATAGAGAATATTGTGTTTGAAGCACCTTCGCAGGTGTTTGAACCGATCCATCAATTATATTTTAAGAGTTATACTTATAATAAATTATTTAATAAGAAAATTTTAATTTTTTTCTCAAATATTAAAGTAGTACTATTTTAAGTAACAGGTCGTCACATTCTACTTTTTGGGTACGAAAATGTAAGGTCCAAAATGCAATAACGTAATCCAACAGCATGCAAATTTAGGAAAAAAAATAAAAAATGACTAATTGAATTGATTTAATTGCATTAATTAAATGTGATAAGCATGTTTACATGTTTAAAATATGGTTTTATATTAGAATGTATAAAACTGTTGTAACCTCTACTGCTTAAACTAATGCTAGAAATTTTTTTTTTAAGCTAAATCTTGGAATGCGCATTTTTATTTCAAAAATATATTTCTATAGGCATGCTTGCAATATCTACCTTTGATAAACATAAAAAATCTTACATTATTTAAATATTTTATAATATAAATTTATAGTTTTTGTTTCATTAAATGTTTAAATATTATATGTTTTATAATAAATTGTATAAAATATAAGTTGTTGTGTAATTATAAGTTTTTATTATTTTTATAGGTTCGATAAAACAAGAATAACCTTGGCGTTGCAAATGAGATTATGATGATTCTTGGACCTGTAGAAAGTTGATTTTAATACCAACAATATTGGTGACAAGCATTAGATAAAAAATTTCTCACAATTGGGATCAAATTAAGCAACAAATAAAGTTACCAAAGGAGTGAAAGTTTTATCATGCTCTAGCATTTAGACCATATCTCTCAAATTACTTAGTCAAATGGTAAAAACAAAATACCACAATTCAAACAACTCAATTATCTACATGTTTTGTTTTATGTGGAAAAGAAAATTCTGATGCAAAGATTTTCAAAAGTGATGTGTATGATGACATAATTTCTTGGAACACTAATGAAGACTTATGTGTAAAAAAATAATATTTTATTTGTAGTTGTCTCCCCAAATTTGGCTATAAATAGGGGTGCATTGTAATGAATTGAGATATTCCTCATTTTATGAACAAAATCTTGAGTTCATAATATTTCTCTATTTTTTTCCTTTATTTCTTCATTTAAATATAAGTAGCATGTTAATTTGATATTCAAAGTTTTATAATTTGAATAATGAGTAGGTAACTTCCCAAAGTTGATATGAAAAGATGAAACTCTTGGTATGATTATAAGGTTATTAAAAGGTAATAATCTATGTTTTATATTATTTAATCATTATTTATTGTTTATGTTATATTTATTTTTTTAAGCATTAGTATATCCTACTTATAAGTGAGAGTTTTGATTTATTGTTGCTATATGTTACATTAAATTCTTGGAACCATTTAAATGTTAGTTTGGTATTAACAACCATTTAAAGTGGATGTCTTGATTTATTATATATGAATATATTATAATATTAATTTCTTGATACCATTTAAATGTTAATTTGGTATTACCAACCATTTAAAGTGTGAACATTGATTTAGTCTTCACAAATATATATATAGCACAATAAAAACTTGACAACATTTATAATTTTTGATATATATTATATACTTATAAGATAATAATATATAACATAATATAAATATGATTATTTAATATATTGGAACCATTATATTAAGTTGATTTCAATGATGTTCATTAAAGTTAGCTTTATTAAAATACCAAGAGTGGATCCTCTAATCTCAACTACTTAAATTAAAATTTGAACGATTAAAAATTACCAATTAAAGATTCAAACAATTAAAAGAAAAAAAAACAAAAAGACATTGTAGTGACTTGTAATTACCTTAGCTTCCCTTTGGATACGATATTCGGACTCATCGAATTATACTACTTGTGGACAACCAGCTCTTGGGAGTGCAAGAATCAAAGTCGCATCAAGTTTTTGGCGCCGTTACCGGAAAACTATAATTTAATTTCTAGTATATTTAATTTTGTTTATAGTTTATTTTTCTCTCTTTGAATTTTTATTCTTTTGTGTGTTATTCTTCTTTTTCTTTTGCATTTGCATGAGCATTTGGTCACGTACACTTAATGGTTCATTCATTCAAAATAACCCTTTATTTTCACAAAACGTGGCCGAAGAACACATCCAGGAAAATGAAGATGAAATTCAATCTCAACAAGAACATGATAGATGAAAAACACTTAGAGATCACATGAATCCTACACGCACTAGTGCACCTTCATGTCTAGTTTTTTCCCTGATGCATCTCATTTCAATTTTAAGCCTGGTATTATCAAAATTTTACCCAACTTTCATGGCTTAGATTTTGAAAATCCATACATGCATTTACGAGAGTTTGAAGAAGTGTGCAACACATATAATGATCTAAATTGTAGCATGAACATCATTAGACTTAAGCTTTTTCCTTTTTCTTTAAAAGATAAAGCTAAAACTTGACTACATAGATCGGGATCCATTTGAACTTGTGATGAATTACAACAACAATTTTTGAAAAAGTTTTTTCTATCTCATAGAACAAATTCTTTCAAAAGGCAAATCATCACTTTCACTCAAAAACAAGGAGAAAATTTTTTATCAGTGTTGGAATAGATATAAAGAATTGCTTAATCTTTGTCCACATCATGGTTTTGAAATTTAAAGAGTTGTTTCGCAATTTTACGAAGGCTTAACACTTAAAGATAGGCAAATGGTTGAAATTATGTGTAATGCAACATTTGAAGATAAAGATCCAAACGAGACAATTGAGTATCTCGATTCATTAGCTGAAAATGCTCAAACTTAAGACACTATAGGTACAATCGAACCATCAAACAAGATTCAATCTCCCACATCTAGTAGAGGTATGTACACCCTCAAGGATGAACATGATCTCCAAGTTAGATTTACCTCTTTGGCAAGAAAAGTTGAGGCACTTGAATTGAAAAAGAATGGATAATTAAAATCTGTTCAAGAAATTCGTGTCACATATGTTATACAAGTTATCATTCTACAATAGATTGTCCCACTTTGCTTTCTTTTAAAGAATGTCTCCATGAACAAGTCAATATTTTAAACAATTTCAAAATGCCAAATTTTGAACCATTTTCTCAAAATTACAATCCAGGTTGACGAAATCATCAAATTTTAGTTGTAGGAATGATAATGCTACACAATTTTCACAACCACATTTCCAAAATCAACAAAATTTTCAAAATTATGCACCTTATGTTCCTCCACCTAAAAAGAATTTGGAAGATATATTGAATTCTTTCATTACAAAACAAGAGTATATCAATACTCAAACTGCTCAAACCATGATAGATTTGAAAGATACTCTTGCTAAATTTGCATCTGCACTTGATGTTCATGAAAAATGTAAATTTCCTTCACAATCACAGCCTAATCCCAAGGATCATCATTCACAAAATGGAATTTCTGAAACTCAACAGATGAATCAGGTAAAATCTGTTATTACCCTTCGAAGTGGTAAGGTTGTGGAAAAATCCATTCTTGAACCTTGTGAAGATGATGATAAATCAACTCCAAAATATAAGGAAGTAAAACCCACAACTTGCGAAGAGGATGATCGACAGACAATGTCACCACAATTCCCTCATGCATTGAAAAATACAAAAAAATAAAATTTGAATTCTGATATGTATGATATTTTTAAACAAGTAAAAGTAAATATTCTTTTATTAGAAGCAATAAAGCAGGTACCATCATATGCCAAATTTTTGAAAGACTTGTGCACTATGAAAAGAAAATTGAATGTCAAAAAAAAAGATATTTTAGCAGAACAAGTAAGTACAATCATTTAAAATAATAATGCTTTGAAATACAAAGACCCTGTTTGCCCTATTATTTCATGTATTATTGGAGAACGAAAGATTAAAAAAGCCTTTATCGATATTGGAGCTAGTGTGAATTTACTTCCATATTCAGTTTATCAAGAACTCATTCTAGACGAGTTAAAACCTATTTCGGTAACACTTTTACTTGCCGATAGATCTGTTAAACTGCCAAGAGGTATGGTAGAAGACGTGTTGGTCCAAGTTGATAACTTTGTATATCCTGTCGATTTCATAATCTTAGATACACAACCTATCGAAGCTTGTAATACAATTCCTTTAATTTTGGGTCGTCCATTTTTAGCAACTTCTAATGCTCTCATAAATTGCAGGAATGGAATAATAAAGTTGTCATTTTGTAACATGACCTTGGAGCTTAATGTTTTTAATCTTTGTAAGCATCCACATGACAAAGGAGATGAAAGTGAAGATGAAAATCTTATTGAAACTCTTGTGGAAGAAAACATTCAAGAAGGAAGTCCTCGTGACCAATTAGATATTTGTTCAATTGATATTGTTAAAGAAAATATTGAAATTGATCTTGATGATTTTGTCAGGTATCACTCATTACTAGGATCAGATAAATAATTTGAGGAAAAATATGAGAAAAAAGATGAACCACCCATATTGGAGTTAAAACCCTTGCCAGAAGAATTGAAGAGTGCATTCCTTGAAGAAGATGAAACATATCCAGTGGTAATTTCTTCAAAACTAGCAAGTGATCAAGAAAGTAAATTAGTTGATATGCTTAAAAGACATAAAAATGCAATTGGTTGGAAACTAAAAGATCTCAAGGGCATTAATAATCCACTAATGTGCACTCACAAAATTCACTTATAATAAAATGCTAAAACATCTCAACAACCACAAAGGAGATTAAATCCACACATGAAAGATGTTGTGAAAACTGAAGTTCTCAATCTTCTTGATGTTGAAATTATCTACCTTATTTCTGATAGTAAGTGGATAAGCCCAACACAAGTAGTTCCAAAAAAATCTGGCATCACAATGGTAAAAAATGAAAAAGGTGAATTGTTAACAAATCGAGTCCCATCTAGTTGGCGGATGTGTATTGATTATAGAAAATTAACTGACGCCACTAGAAAAGATCATTTTCCATTACCATTTTTGGATCAAATTTTAGAAAGAGTATTAGGTCATCCCTACCACTGCTTTCTTGATGAATATTCATGCTATTATCAAATTCTCATTGCACTCGAAGATCAAGATAAAACTACATTCACATGTATTTTTGAAACATTTGCATTCAGAAGGATGTCATTTGGTTTATGCAATGCCCCAGCAACATTTCAAAGATGTATGCTAAGCATTTTTAGCGATATTGTTGAAAATTGTTTGGAGATTTTCATGGATGATTTAACTGTTTTTGGGAATACATTTGATAATTGTCTTGAAAATTTGGAGAGAGTTTTAAAAAAATGTGAGTAAAAATGTCTTATTTTAAATTGAGAAAAATGTCATTACATGATTACTTTTAGGATTGTTTTGAGACATGTCGTGTCATCTCATGGAATTGAAGTTGATAAAGCAAAAGCTTATGTCATTGTCAATATACCCCCTCCAAAAACCATTAAAAAAATTCGTTCATTTTTGGGACATGCTGGATTTTATAAGAGATTTATAAAGAACTTTAGTTTAATCTCTAAACACATTTGTAATCTCTTAGCAAAAGACACAACATTTGAGTGGACTCAAGAATGTCAAAATGGTTTTGATAAAATCATTCGACATTTAACATCAGTTCCTATCATGCAACCTCCTGATTGGTCTTTACCATTTGAAATCATGTGCGACACGAGTGATTAAGCAGTCGGTGCAGTTTTGGGTCAAAGAAGAAATGGTAAGCCTTATGTGACATATTATGCAAGTAGAACTTTAAACAATGCTCAAATGAATTACTCCACAACTGAAAAAGAACTACTTGCTGTAATATTTTCATTAGATAAATTTCGTTCTTATTTGATTGGATCAACGACTATTGTGTTTACTGATCATTTTGCTATTAGATATTTATTGACCAAACAGGATGCAAAGCCACGACTGATACGATGGATTTTGTTGTTCCAAGAATTTGACATTGTAATCAAAGATAAAAAAGGAACTGAGAATGTCGCAGCCGATCATTTATCGAGACCAGTAACAGGATCATCTTGCGAAATGACATGAATTAAAGATAATTTTTCTGATGAACATCTATTTTCAGTTACTACTACAACTTGGTTTGCTAACATAGTAAATTTTCTTGTGACAGGAAAAATGCCACCGCAATGGAGTTCCTAAGATAAAAGAAAATTTTTGAATGATGTAAAAAACTTTTATTGGGATGATTCGTATCTGTTCAAGTATTGTCCAGATCAAATTTTTCGACGTTGCGTACCCGACAATGAGGTAAGTAGTGTCATTAAATTTTGTCATTCAGAAGCATGTGGAGGACATTTTTTTCAAAGAAAACGGCTGCAAAAATCTTGCAGTGTGGATTTTATTGGCCCACTTTATTTAAAGACACCCACGAATTCTGCAAGATCTGTGAAAATTATTAAAAATTTGGTGTGATTTCAAAAAAAAACATGATGCCTTTGAATCCTGTCATTAAAATTGAAATCTTTGACTGTTGGGGAATTGATTTTATGGTACTTTTTCCACCGTCGTTTGGATACTTTTATATTTTAGTTGCAGTTGATTATGTATTCAAATGGATATAGGCAATTCCATGTCGAACAAATGATCATAAAATCGTCATCAAATTTTTGAAAGAAAATATTTTTAGTAGATTTGGAATTCCTCGAGCCATGATAAGTGATGAGGGAACTCACTTTGTTAATAAACAATTTGCTTCATTAATTGAAAAAATATGGTATTACTCACAAAGTAACTACTCCTTATCATCCTCAAACAATGGACAAGTTGAATTAACTAATAAAGATATAAAGCAAATTTTAGAAAAAACTGTTAACCCAAATAGAAAAGATTGGTCTCTGCGACTTAATGATTCACTTTGGGCATATCGAACAGCTTTTAAAACATCATTGAATATATTTCCCTATAGGTTAGTTTACGGAAAACATTGTCATTTGCCTGTAGAATTGGAACATAAAGCTTATTGGACGATCAAAACTTTTAATTCATGCATAGATGATGCCAACAAATTGCGTAAATTGCAAGTTAATGAACTTGATGAACTCAGAAAGACGCGTATAAGAATTCAAGGATTTATAAAGCAAAAATCAAATCATTTCATGATAGAACAATTCTTAAAAAATCATTTGAGATTGGTAAAAAAGTTTTGCTTTATAATTCTTGATTTCACATATTCCCAGGAAAATTACGATCAAGATGGACATGCACATATGTTATAAAACACGTGTATCCTTATGGAGCTGTGGACATTGAAAATCTTAAAAATGGTGATGTTTTTAAAGTAAATGGACAAATGCTTAAACCATTTTTAGAAAATGAAATCTTTCAAAAAGAATTTATTTCCCTTTCCGATCCTTGAATTTTTGTGTTGCATTTAATTTTGTTTGTTTTTATTTTAGGTTTCCTTAATCTTTTTATTTTTCCGGTTAAATGGTGGATAACGGTACTTCGTGATTCATATAGTCGGTTAAATAAGTTTCCCATAATTGCTGATACAAAAATTAAAAAAAATCATTTCTTTTCTTTTCAAATTGGATGAAATTCTCTCAAAAGTTTGTAAATATTTTCTCTCTGTTTCTAAAAATGTTCTAAGATAAATTTATGTAGGAAGGTGTGAAAGATTGAGATTGCTAATGCAAAAAAGAATTCCTAAAGATATTTGTCATGTAATAGAAGCTAAGGTCCGATTAGGAGGAGAAGTTCCACAGTCATTGCTCATTCGATATTTTCCTGGATTAGGAAAAAACACTTATGCGAAAAAACGAAGAGCCAAAAGGTTAGGGGTTTGTCATTAATATGTAAGATGGACTTGTGACAAACGATGCAGATCTTTGGGATGTGTTTCCAATAACAGAGAAGCTAAAATTGGTTTCATTAAGAATGAGCTGAGTAAGGAGTCTTTAGATAGCATCTTATTGACTCTTGAGACGCATTCTAGTGGACACGTGCATATTGAACTTCTCCGATTATGGAAATAATTCCAAGATGAGCGTCATTGTAATAGTCTTGGTAATCTGACTAAAAAAGACCTTGTTTGTCAATTTATAAGAAAATTGGATGGGAAGCATATCCTCGACTCATAGAGGGTGTTTAAGCCGTTTCTGGACGTAAAACAGAGGGAAATTGTGAGCCACAATCACAATACTGTCTATATGCATGTGTGTCATTATTGTTTTTATTGTTTATTCTGCTTATAGCTGTGACCCATTGTTTTGTCATGATAACATATTACCCCTATAAAATCTCTCATCTTTCTCTCTATTTTCGTAGACTAAAAAGAAAGTAAAAACATGGCTGGATCCTCTACACAAACATTGAAAATTATTTGTGCATTTTGTGGGTCAAGTCCTGGAAAAAATGAAGTATTTGTAGAAGCAGCGGATAATCTTGGAAAGATATTGGTTGAGAGAAAAATTCACTTGGTATATAGGGAAGGTAATATTGGGTTAATGGGATCTGTTTCAACATCTTCTAATCTTGGAGGTAATCAGGTTTCGGGTATTGTTCTTACAACTTTAGCTGCTTTAGCTGAAGAAAATATTACAGGTGTTACGATTGGGGATGAATTAAAAGTTTCTACTATGTATGAAAGAATTACCAAAATGATTGAAAATTCTGATGCTTTTATCGCACTACCAGGTGGTTTTGGTACATTAGAAGAAATTGTTTACACTGTTTCTTGGGCACAACTTAATATCCATAATAAACCTGTGTGCTTGTTGAATATCAATAATTATTATGACTGTTTGTTGACATTTCTTGATAAAGTTGTGGAACAGAATTTCATTTCAGAAAATTCACGACAGATGCTCATCTCTGCTTCGACTACCGACCAATTAATTGATGATTTGGAAGCTTTTGTTCATAATCCTGATCCGATGATAACAAAGATCAATAGGTTGTAATTAAGTAGCAAGAAAAGAAAGTTGGACCATTGATTCAAAAGTCGTGGATTGGTTTGTGTTTGTTTCAGTTTGTTATCTTCAATAAAATTTCAGGTGATATATCTTTCATTATGTACTCTTTATTAGTAGTTATTTTGACATTAGGGACAATGTCATGTTCTAATTGGAGGGAGAACAAACTTATAAAAAGAAACTTTAAATAAAAAATTTACAAAAATATATATATTAAAAAATATTATTTTAAAATAACACCATGTTTATTGTTTGTATCTTTGTAATTTTTGAAAAAATATCATACATTACATGTTTGAAAGGTTTAAATTAGAATGTATTAATTTATCTAAGGATGTTTAATTTTTTATTTGAAAAAATGTCAATTTTAATATTCTGATCACTATAAAAATATGATTTAAGAAATATTTTTGAGTGATTAACCATTGTGATAAGATCAGTTATTAAAGTATATGGCCCAAGATATACCTGATAAGAGTGCCTAAAATTTGAAACTCACACATATTTTGTGAGTAAGTGGAGAGGATTGAGAAAACAGTTTTCGAGCCTTTATTGATCATGAGAGAGACTATCTATTGTTTAGATCTTAAGTTCTTATTTTGAAAAAAAAAATTGGTATTTCCTCATAATTAAAAAAAAAAGACAAAAAAAAAGAAGATGTTGAAGATCTATGTAATTTTAAAAGTTATATGATACGACCCATTTATCTCTCATAAAAAAAATAGAAAGAGAGAAACATATGGTACAAATTAAATAAATAAATAAGTGGTCAAGGAGCATAAACTTAGTCTGATTCTATGATGTTATGAAAAAAAAATCAGGAAAAAACTACTAACATTCATAAACATATCTTGTATACTTAAATATTTAACTTTTGTTTTCAAATTGATTTAATCAGTTCGAGCAGTTATCAGTTCAGTTCTCACCATAACTGAATAGATATATGCAAGAACTGATTCCCCTTATTTCAGTTATTCAGTTTACACAAGTTAAAAGGCTTTCAAATTAGTCAGCTTTCTTAACGAATGATTATTTCGAGTGTCTTCTGCTTGGTTTAAAATCAAACTCGATTTAATTCATCGGTGTTTAAATTCTTATAACACGAGCTATTGAAGCTTCTGGAGAATATTGTATTTGAAGCACCTTCGTAGGTGCCCGAACCAATCCTTCAATTGGTATCAGAGCTAGCTGTTCTAAGAAGAACAATTGAAAGCTGATATTTTAAAATATGTTTAAAAATGTCATTTAATATGGATTTCAAAATCCTCTTAAAATTTTATATGAGTTTACCGTAGGAAGAGAGAAGAATGTTGGATCTGCAACTAACATTGTAGCCACTTCTCTTGACTCCGGATTTTGTTGTTTTAGCAACTTGCAGGGTTTTGAGTTCAATTGACAGCAGGATAGCTAAACTGATCGGTGGACAAGATTTCAGTTGCCAGCCTACCAGTTCAGCTGATCAACAGACGAAACCCAGCTATGCTGAAATGTTGGATGATTAGGAGCTTAATCATCAGTATTATACCATCGCTTCATTGTCATATCAGATCAAAATATATGATCAATGCGGTTCAGCATCAGTTGAGTCCAGTTTGAGTTAGCTCGACCAGTTAGACAGGACAGATATCAAGTACAAGGCAAATTAGCTGCTTTTCTGGCAAAAAGAGACTCAAGATCGATGCAGCATTTCAAAGTATTCAAGGTAACCAGTTATTGGTATATTAAGTTCTATTATGTAAAAATGACTGATATTGTTGTTTAACATTTGCTATTGTAGTAGCATTTCCCTTACACATGTTGGTGTGCTTAAATGTATGATACAAGAGACGCTTATTTGATTAAATAAACATCATATTTATCCAGTTGGTTTGAATGTAACTGAACTGATATTTTCAGTTAATGTGTTGCCTAAACTGCTTGAATGTTAAAAGATGCTAAAACTTTATTAAATAGCGTAAATTATTATGTTCTTGAGGGGGAGTTTTTAATTCAGTTCTTGAGGGGGAGTTTTCTTTAAAATTATCCCTCGAACTGAAAAATGTTTTAAACTCGTTTTTAATTCAGTTCTCGAGGGAGAGTTTTCTTTAAAGTTATCCCTCGAACTGAAAAATATTTTCAACTCGTTTTTTAAATTAAGTTCTTAAGGAGAAGATTTTTTATCCCTCGAACTGAAAAATTATTTTTAATCGTCTTAAATGTTTTTGATTCTCACAAAAGGGGAGAATCAGTTTTACATTTTAAAATTTTAAATCGCTTTAATTGCTCAAGTTTTGTGATCATTAAAAGAGAGAGATTGTTGGAACATTTCATGTTCGCAATCTTGATTTTGATGTTAACAAAACTTACTATTTTGTTTCTAATGAATTTACCTAAGTGCGCAGAAGCTGAAACTGATCTGGATTCGAACTGATCAGTTATCGAGCCAAAACTGAAGCTATCGAGACGCAAATTGAAAGCGCCAACTAATTGTCCAAACTGAACCAGTTCAATTAATATATCAAAAGACTAGTTCAACTAATTGACCAGCTGATAGGCAGTTCAACAGAAGACCTTCAGAAGCCCGACCAGCTGATGAAGAGCTCAACTGATGAAGAGTCCAGCTGACCAGTTCAACTGAAGCAGTGAAATCAGTTCAGCTGACGAGCCAACTGATTTCACCAAACCAGTTCAAGATCAGTTTAACTGACCAATTCAGAACATCAGTTAGGATTCAATCAGTTTGCAGAACACGAGAAGCTTATTCAATGGAATCCAGCTGTGCGCATTGAGGAAAAGCTTTTGTCCAGTCGAAGGACAATAATGGACGTTGCAGCAGAGCTTAAAGGCAAAACGTTCCAAAATGGTTGTCGGAAAGTACAGACATATTTCGAGGAACGGATTCAAATTGCAACGAACATATTGGATAAGTCTTGGTGTACGGTCTCATTGCCTCTATATATACAAAACAAAAACCATCAACAAAGAAATAGAAAAGTGTGAAAAAATACAGAAGTGTGTGGAAAAACAAAAGAGAGAAGAAGAAGGTCACGCTCAACTCATATATGCTTATAGAAGCAATCAACCAAGATTTGTGGGAACACTTCAAAGTGTTGTCAGCTCAGTTTAAAAGCATTTTTCTCTCAGTGTGTGAGAACATTTTTGTGTTGTATTCATATAAATTCTCACTCACATGCACACATAATCACTCACATATACAGAAAAGAGAGTGATGGATCGTGTGCTCGGCACCTTTGAGGTGCTTTTAACACAATAAATCAATGATCTGTAATAGCTCGTGTTCTAAGAATGTTTACACCGATGAATTAAATCGAGTTTGATTATAAATCAAGCGGAAAACACTCGAAGTAATCCATCGTTAAGAAAGACTGATATACTTTATATATTGTGCAACTGAATAACTGAAAGATTAAGAGAATCAATTGTTGGCATATATCAGTTCAGTTATGGTGGAAACTGAACTGACGGATGCTCTAACTGATCAAATCAGTTTGAAAACAATAATTAAACAGTTAAATAACACAGGATATGTTTATGGATGTTCGGAGACTTCAACCGCTCCTACGTCACCCCTTCTATCACCTCGGATAGGATCCACTAGAAGACTTTGATTTATATAATTGATATGTATAAACCCACTCAGCTTAAGACTTACCTTGTAGAGCCCAAAAATAAGTACACGTAAAACTCATGCACTTTTTAAATTGCTAAATTATTTATTTAATTTAAAAATGATTTTTAACGATGCATGATTTATGAATTTGTATTATTTTAAATTATTTATGTTTGTGTGATGCACGTTAAAATGTTTTCTTGAGTTTCATGTTTCAGGCGAATATTCGATGCGGGATCGAGGAAAGAATACCGACGACGATTTAGGCTATTTTAAAATGTGGTATTTTATTTCAAATCAAGAAATGGCGTTTTAAATGATTTATTAAGTTTTAGCAATTTTAAAGCCTAATTTAATTTATTAAGTGATTTTAAGATTTTAATCTTTTAAAGTTTAACACATGTGTATTTTATTTCAAATTTAGGGATGCTATTAAATTAAGGGGAAGATATATAGTTATATTGGATTAACCTTTTTAATTAGCATGTTAATTACTAATTAAGCTATTTTACTTCCCCATGATTTAATTAAAACACACGCACACACGCATTTCCACGCACGCACACACGATTTACACACACACATTTCATTGTGTTTGTTTTATAGTTTTTGGAAAGGTAGCTAGGGTTCTTGTTACTCTCTCCAGCAGCCATCCTCCTCTTCGAATTTTCATTTCACGCGTTGTTTTTAGCAGCAAAGTCACGCCACAATTCGTCTCGGATCAACCCTCGCATCTCTCCGCTTCAGTATCGTCGTTTCGTGAGTTTTAAAGATTAAAAGCATGTATATTCTTTCGTTTTTACAACGATCTCGTCATAGTAATTGTTTTAATGTTTATTGTATGAGAAATCCATGTATGTTATGCAAGAGTTTGAGCAAAAATGGTTGGATTGATTTTGAAACGATTTTTAGATCTCAAAAATCGAGTTTGTTGTCATTTTGATTACTGTGAATTTTCAGTTAATTTTCTTGAAAAACTTTCAACATATAAAATGTAGTACTTTTTTATACCTTTGATTTATCAGTAAATTCGAAATTTTTGGATAAGAAACGAGTTAGTTATGATTATTTTTGTGGGACTGCTCAAACTGCGATTTTATGAAACGTGTTCTGGAGTATCGTTTGTTGCAGGCTTCATTGGGAACCGTCGGGTAATCGCTGTTGCATTTAGGTTTATTGGGTATGATGTTTGGACGGTTTTTGGTGCTTCGTTTCGTGTCATTAGGCACTTGGTTGCATTAGAAGTCGTAGGAAGTGTTTTGGTATCAAAAATTCGTGTTTATGGGTTTTGTTGCGATGTATGTGTGTCGTTGTTTTGGGACGTTTGTGTGAGTTTTTTTTAATGAAATTACTTTCATTAATAAGTGTAAAAATTTAGTACAGATACAGCTTCTCTAGGCATACCCAAGGAAGGAAAATCATAACGAAATCCATTTCCAAAACATGCAGCTAAAAGCCATCTACAACTGCAATATCACTAGGAATACATCGAAAACGTAAGATCTTAATCCTCTTGATTATTCCTTCCACCTCCGGTTTCTCACTCTCAAATATAGTTCTGTTCCTATCATTCCACACATAATAGACCGTTGCTACCAATGCCACACATCTTATCTTATTCAATGTTGAATTTCCTCGATATGTACCTCTAAAAGCTCTCAGGACCGCAGTCGAAGCACCCATAATCTTTTTCATTAAAAGCCATTCACGGACACCTGCCCAAATTCTGCTCGAAACATTGCACCGAAAATATAGGTGTGCAAAAGACTCTACATCAGCATTACATAGTGCACACGATTTATCAGTGACAAATCCAAGCCTATCACGAGTCAGGAATTTGTTATGAGCAAACAACCAAAGAGCAAACATGTGTTTCGGTATGACGAAAGATTTCACGATTAAAGGTTTCCAAGGCCATCGCCCTACCGAATGTGCAAAGAACTTGTACGCTCGACCGATCCCTGCATTACCCACAGAACCAACTGTCCAAGCATGTAACAGCCGCATCTACCGACCCATTTCTCGAACCAATGCATCTGTGAGGCCCATAATCTGTTTTATCAACGGCGAGTCATCTCTTATCCATTCCCACTGCCAAACATCCCCAAATCTACTGTAAGTATGATTCACCCATCTGATCCAGAGACTATCTTTTTTCATATGAATTTTTCACAAAGTCTTACAGATCAAAGCCTCATTGTAAGCCTTCAGATTCTTCAATCCCATGCCACCATCCTCAATTGGTCGACAAAGTTTTTTCCAAGCAATGGGAGGGTGCTTGGTAGGCCACACAAATTTCCTACACAGTGTATAAATGATATTCCTACACAGTGTATAAACTCGTCCTGCGCAACACTAGCGCTGCGGCGCTGCAACTCTAGTGGTGTGGCCCTGCTAGCGTCGCGGTGCTAAGCGCTAGGCAGCGCAACAAGGCCCAGTGCCTAGACGCTTGTCCATGATTTTTAAACCATTATTTTAGTATCATGTCTTCTATGGTTTGGGAAATTTTCACACATCATTTTAGGGTTTATTTCGGGGGTTGATGTCATGGTTTAGTATGATTAAACGAGGTCAAGTCCCGAGTGCTCTAGAACGTCATAAGCCATTTAATTACTTCAAAGTTGAGTACAAGTAGTACGTGTAAGTTATAAAAATTAAGTACTTGTTAATGTGTTAGTATGTGCAGCAGTAGCTCAGGCGAGATCCAACGAATCCCTCAACGCCATGTAAGCATGTTAGAAGCGCAAAGGAAAATGTTTATGTTTTTGAGGTATGCGAAACGTCTTGTGACCAAATATGAACGGGTTTGGAAGTCGGTGAACGTGGCTGAGGACCTTTCCACCCTGGTAAATTATGATCGGGTTTAGATCAGGATTGAAAAGCGGTAAAACATGACCAGGGACCAATCCACCCGGTAAAGCATGACCGGGCATCTCATGTATATGGTAGTGGACCTCCTTGCCAGCCCAGTACTGTTGTTTAGTCTGATCGGGCGCACTTATGTTATGGGTCACTTGCTTTGAAACATATCTCTATGCAAAATGATTATGTTCGTGTATGATGCAAGTATATTTCTGAAAATGTTTATGAAATGATGGCACGTCTATGTTTATGTAAGTACGTTCAAGTTAACTATGTATGGTCTACTTTAAAAATGCATGTGGTTTTATTATGTATTACTTGTTATTCTCAGTTTAAACATGTTGAGTCTTTAGACTCACTAGACTTGATCGATTCAGGTGGGGACGAGTTTGTAATCGTTTTTTTATTGCCAATATTTTGGACGAACAGTTTATCTTTATCGCAATTTGAAGGATTACTATTTATTTAAGAAAATTTTTATTTTTTCGCAAATTTCAAATAGTTCAAAATACGGTACGTTACATACCCTACTGCCTAACTGAACTCCTAGACTAGACTGAAGGTAGCACCTTCCAGCCAACATTTGTTTAACGTCAATGTGTCAAAGACTACATATACAAGTTTATTGTCTTTGTCCAAGACCATATTTGAGTGGTGGGATGTGTGTGTGAGAACTGATATCTGAGTACGACACAAAAGTGTTCTCACACACTAAGAGAATTGTGCTTCTAATCTAAGATGATAACACGATGAAGTGTTCCCTCTGGGCCGATTGCTTCTTGTAAGCTGATATGCAATATGTGTGCTCTTTCTCTGTATCTTCACACACTTGTTGTTTATTGGTCTTCACTGATCTTTTATTTATAGGTGGGAAACTGATCGTACAGTGAGACTCAATAATTGTATGCGTTGCAGCTTGAATGCGTTCCTTGAGATTTGTGTCTCGACTTTTCCGACATCTATGCTGGAACTTTTTTTCTTTAACTGTTGCTGCAACGTCCATTATTGTACCTTGATCGTACAATAGCTTTTGTATCATTGTGCGTAACTGGAATCCACTTAGGTAATCTTGTCTTGATCTTCAACTACTTGATTTCTAACTGATGCACCTAACTGGTCATTTGAACTGATATTCAGTTTGGCTGGTGAAATCAGTTGACTCGTCAGTTGAACTAATTTAACTCTTTTAGTTGAACCGGTCAGATGGGCTCTCCATCAGTTGAGCACTTCATCAGTGGCCAGGGTTTTGAAGATCTTCTGCTGAACTGCCTGTCAATTGGACAATCAGTTGAACTGGTCATTGATACTTCAGTTGGAATGATTCAGTTTGGGCAATACGTTGGCGCTTTCAGTTTGCTTCTCGAAAGCTTCATTTTTGGCTCAGTTAACTGATCAATTCGATGTTTGATCAGTTTCAGCATCCTGCGCACTTCGATAAATCATTAGTAACAAAATAACAAGTTTTGTTAACATCAAAATCAAGATTATGAACATGAAATGTTCCAACATAGAGCGTACTAATAAGTTGAGTGAATCTTGTACAAAGACAATAAACTTGTGTATGTAGTCTTTAACACATTGACATTAAACAAGTGTTGGCTGAAACTTGTTACCTTCAGTCTAAGCTAGGAGTTCAGTTAGACAGTAGGGTAAGTCCTAAGCTGAGTGGGTTTGTATAAATCAAAATATTCTAGTGGATCCTACCCGAGGTGGTAGAAGGGGTGACGTAAGAGCATTTGAAGTTTTCAAACCTCCATAAACATATCTTGTATACATAACTGTTTAAATTTTGTTTTCAAACTGATTTGATCAGTTCGAGCAGTTATCAGTTCAGTTCTCACCATAACTGAACTGATATATGCAAGAACTGATTCTCCTTATTTCAGTTATTCAGTTTACACAAGTTAAAAGGCTTTCAAATTAGTCAGCTTTCTTAACGAATGATTATTTCGCGTGTCTTCCGCTTGGTTTAAAACCAAACTCGATTTAATTCATCAGTGTTTACATTTTTAGAGCACGAGCTATTGAATCTCATGGAGAATATTGTGTTTGAAGCACCTTCGCAGGTGCCCGAACCGATCTTTCAAAGAGTTCAATACCAAAGGATGGTGGTAACCTTCTTTTTGAATTCTTTTTACTAGAACTTGGTTGTTGTTTTATATTTTGAAATCTTGTTTGAATATTCTTTAATATTCCAAGAATTTCTTCTTGGTTTTCAAGGAACATTTTGTGGTACATAATACAACATATTGTCATAATTATGTGCCGCCTTTTGAATTTCTCTGAGATCTTCGGAAAGTTTAGAGGAATTCAGTACTATTTGTAGGAATCTATTATTCTGAATTATAAATTTACCTTAGGACTCTGATAAATTCCCCTGTTTTCTTGATATCTAACATTAGTTAAATTTTCTTGTTTCAAATATTCCAAAGTTTTGGAATAAATCCTGTAAATAATTAATCTCGAACCTGGATTCGAATTCATGTTATTTTAGAAAATTCTCCTCCTCAAATATCTAATTACTTTGTAATAATAGCTTTGTATGTTTGAAATAATTTTACTTTGGCTCTGATACCATTTACGGTCTAGTAAAATCAATCATTTTAATTAACATATATAAAGATATTTTTGTATTTTTTAATACTTTAGGGAGTAGAAACAAAGTTATTTAGATATAAGGAATTAGAATAAACTTAGATATGGATTTAATAATTTATTTCCAATTTACTCCTTATTTTACTATTTTTATTTTTATTTTTATTTTTATTTTTATTTTTATTCTCCGTGGAATTATCTACTTCTAACAAACTTCAGCAGTACACAACCAGAAGAAGAGTGGACTGCTCTGGGGGAGAGTACTAACGTCACGCGCTGTCATGCTTTAGTCCGGAAGCCACACGCAATCCTTCGGCTGTCCAAAAGCAGGTAACCCAATCCTGACATCTGGACCGTTGATTCTCGACCAAGACAGCCTCTGAAAAATCTCAAGCATACACTTGCACCAGTCCATACTAATGACTTCCTAACTCAGAATTCGAACCTGAAGGTGCCTTCGTTTCCAAAAAAACTCGAATGATTTTAGAAGAAAGAGATTTTAAACGCTGAAAATCAAAATTCATTTGAAGTTCCCTTGGATTACACCATAATCCAAGTTTCTCTTTAGAGTTCGCACTTCGTGCTGTCTTCTATACAGATTATGCATAGGATTATTTGCGTATATACGTTTTTGGGTATGCATAAACTGCCGCGGGTTCGATCTTGCTTGATTTGGAGATTTGATTTCTCAATTTAAGCTTATCTGTATTGTTCGAGCTCATAGTTTTGATGAATTTTTCCCTGGAGCCTAAGCTTTTGCGTTTTTTGAGTAGGTATTTACCTGTAATGCGTGGGTCTTTTATGAAGAATCAAGGTGGGTTTCTGTAGTTGGAATTGAGTGCTAGTTGTGCTTAATTTGACTGACGGGGGTCCTGTTCAACCCAACAGATCGATTTTTTATATTATTTATAGTTGAAATTAGGGTTTCTCTATTCTTGGTTTTAAATGTTGTGTATGCATCAAGTATAGATAATTAGAAGTAAAATAAGATCTTGGAGTGAGTAGTTTGTATGAGTGAATGATTATTAGTTTGTGCTAGAAGAAAAAAGGAAAAGAAATGTTTTATTCGCAATTCATATTGGCAAAGAAAGGGCCGCTGGGGACCATATGGATAGCGGCACATTTGGAGCGGAAGCTTCGAAAGAATCAGGTTGCTGATACTGATATTGGAGTCTCCGTGGGTAAAGCTCTAGTTTTATTTTAAAATGTCCCCCTTTTTTTCAATCTAATTTATACCATATTTAAATATTTATTTTATATATGTTCTCATTGTATATTTGACAAGAATCAGATTAAACAGACAACTTTGTAATTTTGAAATGCATATTTTGATCTATATATTTAAAATAGATATCTCTGATGATGTTTTGGCTTATTGGTCGTCTGTGAATTCAATGGAGTTGAATAATTGCTATCAAATATAAGTTGGGAATTTTGTTTTCTTATATCCAGAATTTGAGGAGAAAATGGCAGGCTTCATACAACTGGTGTCTTATTATCCTATGGCTAATTTAATGTGCATAAGAATGCACTATGCTTATCCGTTATTACAGGAATAAGAAGTTAATGCAAAGCTAATGCTTATTATAATGTGTGAAATAATTGTAAACTATGAGAGTATTTGAGAGTATCGAGCTTAGATTGGAGGGTTGAAATCTTAATGTACTATGAATTAAAGGCACTCTATTCTTTTCATTACTCTTTCCTTCTTTCGTGTCCGATACTAAAGAGGTTATTAGGCAATTCAAAAATTATTTTAAATAGAAAATATTTGGCAAAGTAAGCAAGAATGCATTTCTTATACTCGATGTTCTAAATGGCGGTCGAGGCGGCCGCCTAGGCACTAACTGCCTAGGCGGTAGGCGGTCCTCGACCGCACCGCCTATGCATGAGGCGGGTGTTTTAGGCGGCCAAGCTATACGGCGGGTCGAGGCGGCGAGCAGGCGGGCGAGGCGGACAGTCAAGATTTTTAAGCTGTAGTCAACAATTTTAAAAACTTAGCCAACAATTTAAAAAACCTAGTCAACAATTTTGAGTCCGATGATGAGAGGATCATGGATATAGTAGATGGTGCATATGTAGATGATTTGGAAGATTAGTTATGTTTAGTCTACTACTTGTTCTAATGATGGATAATTTATTGAAACTTTGAAATTTAAACTTAGTTTTTTGGTAAAAGTAATAATGTTAGCATAATAGCATTAATATGATGATGAATCTGTATTAATTGTACATTATCTAGATGATACTATATTGTATGAAGCTTCTTTGTGCTTAAACATTATTTAATTGCACATTTTACTTAAAAATGATGATCTATGATTATCTATTGCATGATTATCTATAAAAAGAATTACTTAAAAAAATTCAACCGTCTAGGCGGCCAAGGCGGTAGGCGGTCACTGACCGCCCCACCACCGCCTCCCGCCATTTACAACCTTGCTCATACTTGTGAGAAATATGATTTAGTTTATCGTTTGAAACTGTGTGGTTGTCTCAATATTTGTTGGCTCGAGAAGTTACCTTGCAGACTGCAGTAGACAAGCCTGATTATTCCTTGAACCTGGAAAGAAAATCACATGATTTGGCAATTGATAAATGAAGTATCTGAATCGAAGGGGCTGTAAAATTGAGCTGAATAGATTGGGACCTCATAACTCAACATCTTACTGAATCTAAACTATCTATCTGGTAAAACAATGTCCGCCTTTTAGGAAGATCGGGAGAGACCGACAGATGTTTCAGGAAAAGACAATTTTCTTCTGTTCTCTTCTCATAATAACTGTTTTGTGATTGTTTTACAAAAGCATAGGACAATCGTAATCACGTCAATCTGCACCTATTCGTTTGATGCTACGTATTTCTATTCATAAATTAAGTCACTAAAAGGTTGTTGATTGTTATTTCCTTTTTCCTTTTATTGTGGGCAGTTATGAGAAAATATATGTTATTTGTATTAGATCAGAATTATTATTTCTACTCCCAAATTTTGAAATTGTTTATCTGATTCATCTCCTTTTTGTGTATATAAAAATTGGAACTTATGTACGGTTCCTTTCTTACTGTTATGTGGTTTTTTTTTTGGTCATTGAATGTAATCTGATTATCTTGTGCAGATTCTATAATTTTTCCTGAGGTTCCTATTGCGCTTCGGTTGTCCAGCCATCTTCTGCTTGGTGTGGTGAGGATATATAATAGAAAGGTGAACTACCTCTTTGATGATTGCAGTGAGGCTTTACTCAAAATCAAGCAGGCTTTTCGCTCTACTGCTGTGGATTTACCTCCAGAACAATCAAAGGCACCTTATCACTCCATCACCTTGCCAGAAACATTTGATCTTGATGATTTTGAGCTTCCAGATAATGACATTTTATATGGGTTAGTTCTCGTTTTTCACAAGATAGCTATGATATCATTTAAACGAGCTTCAGTCTTCCGAGAAGGAAAAAATTATTAATAAATACAATATGAAAAAATAAAAAATAAGACATCATTCCAACTAAACTTACAGAGCAAAACAAAATTACTGCTCAACTTGGATGAATAATCTTTGCATGAAATGATAGTTAATATAGGTTTACCATCCACTTAATAAAAAACTAAATGGAATTTTTTTTGAAGATCTGTCAGGTATTAAATTTGAAGCCTACTACTTGTCAATATAAGTGCATTGCATACACAAAGTTCAAGTAATTGACTTAATAATTGATTGGAACAACTCTCTCTGGGATAAAGATAGAGGGTTTCTAAATAGATGAGATGCATAACATCATATGAGACACCAAGACATTCATAAAATATGGTGGTTGACTTGATCACTCTGATTTTTTACAAGGACGTTAAGAAAATATTATGTGATTTGTTTTTGAAGTGCGAGCATTTTGACCTGTTTTCAATCATATGCCAACTTTTAATTTGCAGCAACTATGTGGATCATCATATTGGTTCAAGAGAGCAAATCACCCTTCAAGATTCCATGGAGGGTGTCAGTTACTCAACATCAAAGTTTGGTCTTGATGGTTAGTGCTATCCTTGCAATTCCCCTATAGTGTTCTCTATTATCCATAAAAAAAATACTATTCTGTATTAGCTTTTTTAAAACTTTTGCATCCTTTTCCTTATATTTATTATGAAAAAGTAATCCCAGCAACCAAAATACGAAGTTATTTATTATTTTCATTAAACTGCGATGCTTCTACATGCATTCTTGGTCCTTATTGTTTCTTATTTTGTTAATAGAGAGATTTGGAGATGGTGATGCATCTGGATTGGACCTTGACGAGGTACACCACTCTCTAGATGCTGTTATTATGTTTTCTTGCTTTTAATTTTGAACTGTTGTAGGCATGTTATGATCTTGTGATGCTAACTGTAGAACACCTGGATTACTTTGTTTTTATTTTTGATTTTGATACTTAGTGGGATGAGACTTGTTTTTGGTTCTATGAGTCTCTATCTATAAAACAGAGTAAATTTGTCCTCTAGTGTGAGCCAACTTCAAAATTTGCAAAATCTTCAGTGATATGCTACATTTACACTTGGGATTGTCTAAATAATTCCAAATTGAAATGCACTTTCTTTACTCCTGAAACTGTTTGTGAGTGAAAGAAATCAGTGCAGGTTTGCTAATTTGCAGTAACATCTTGATTTTAAGAAGTTATTTGCTAAATAGTTTTACATTTTGGAGTGAGTATGACGGAAGTGACTTGGCTGATGAAATCCTGAGACGAACAGATCCCCAAAATTCTTAAATTATATTTGATTGTGTTAATATTTCGTTTGATTGTATATTCTTCCCTATTAGAGCAAAAATTTAATGATTAAAATATATCTACACTCAGCGGAGGTGATACATTGATTGTATATTCTTATCTATTAGAGCAAAAATTTAATGATTAAAATAGATCTACACTCAGCGGAGGTGATACAATTGTATCACCATGTCATTGTGTTGGACACACCGATACATAATAAATCTATTGAGTTTTTCATGGCTACGTATGTCATGTATTTAGCTCTTACAAATATTTCCACATTTTCTTTTCTAATATTTGAACATTTACATGCAGGAATTGTTTTTGCACAAAATTGGCTCTGCTCGTCATGCTGATTTGAGGTTGGTTCACCACTTCACTTTTACCATTTGTGGTGTTGGTTAAGTGATTTCCTTTCTCTATTCAATTATATTGGTGTTTGGAATTTTTTGATTATCAATCATATTTCATGGTCTGTTTATGAGTGGTTGGTTATAAAAGGCAACACTCATGTACCATTCTTTCCATCGAATGTTTCACAGACTTGAAGTGATCGATAAGAAGCATGATATATTAGTCCATTGTACGTAGTGTTATTGTGGCGTTGGATCCGTGGATTGATCCGAGATAGGTGAAGATTCAATTATTTTTGGTTCCAAGAAATGATAGACATAACTTAGAAGTTCAGAATTAATTTGTGAACAATTATCAAAATTCATGAATTCTAGCTAAATGCCAAATTTGATTTTTGGCTATGTGACGAAAGAAATTGTGATATGCTTTTCCCAAACCCAGTAGTTCCGTCTTGCCACGTAAACCCTTGAGTTGATTCTTCAATGATATTTTGGCCATGAGTATGACTTAAGCTTTGGCGTAATACAAAATGTATGGGTTAGGTTGAGCATGTTTGAACTGGTGAAACAGTGACGTTCAAATGGAAATGGGATTAATTGTTCTTTAATGGCTTCATAATTTGCACAATACTGATGATTGATGTTTAGACATCTATTTTTTTATAATTGTTCTTTGCTCGACTATCGGTTTTTATTTTGGTTTCATTTAATTATTAAATAATCAAGTTGGTTTAAGTATTTGAATTAGGAGTAAAATGACTTATCCACTCAGATACCCTTCAATCCAACCTATTAATTACGCAAAGTCTATCATAATTTTGGTTTATTTCGAAAAGTTGCTTGCATTGGTTCTATTTCTTTTTATGTACATGAAGCTTGGTCATCATTTAATCTCTAATTTTAGGTTTGGCTGGGATATATGATGGTTGTCTCTGAATGTCTGTGTATAAGAAATATAAGTGTTGGGTGCAATAATTGTTCATTCTTGGTAGAGCGATCGAACCATGGTGCTTGAGCTATTGTGCGGTATAAAACATTTGAGTTGCACCATTACCACCAGCTATGGTTTTTGGTAAAGCGGCAAGCGCTCGGTCCTACAATTGGTATCAGAGCCAAGGTCACGGGTTCGATTCCCATTGATTGCAAGGAGTGCAATTATTGGGAGGGAGATTGTTGGGGGCAATAATTGTTCCTACTTGGTAGAGCGATCGAACCGTGGTGCTTGAGATACTGTGCAGTTTAAAAGATTTGAGTTGCACCATTACCACCAGCTATAGCTTTTGGTAAAGCGGCAAGCGCTCGGTCCTACAATAAGTATACGTTGAATTATCAAAATATAGAAACAAAGAGAATTGTGCTAATACCCTTCTTTCTTCATAATTGCTAGTTGTGAATTATCAACTGAACAGTCTTTTGATTCTGTTATTACTCTATCTGAAATAATTTATGTGAACCTTATTGGCCGTCGTTATTCTTCTGTCTTGAAATATTTGATTTCATATTATCAGCTTCAATCAACTTTGTATTATTCAGTGGTGATTGATGCTTTGACAAGTTCTTTACTTTATAAAAGCATACCGATGACGCATAACACCTTTGTGATGCCAGTGCTGAACCCCAGACCACTTTTGGATCACTTGCCACTCCTGAACAAGATGGGCATTATGAAGATAACAATATCAATTTAGAAAACAAGGTAGCTTTTGGAGCTCTATAACTATTTTGATAGATAGCTATTCTGTTGTCTATCCTTCATTTTGCATTTCTCAATTCTCATTGATGTTTACGGTTACATAAAAATTTTGTTTAACGATATTGCTCTTGTTGGTTAGTTTTACAGCACATGTTAAAATGTTCACCTTGTAGAAATTCGATTTTTTTTGATGACTTTCTCATGCAGGTTGGTGGTGCTGATGAATTCACTGATCTCGTGGACAATGCTCATGCTCCTTGTACTCCTGGACTGGTAGAGGAATCAAATCTCTTCAGTGTTAAAGAGGCTTCAGCATGTGATGATCATCTGGAATCAGAATATCATTTAACAGAATCTACTTTGCAAGATAATTCAAAAAGTATTGTGCGTGAGGATAAACAAGAAGCACATTGTGGTTCATATGATGGTACAAATTGTGATGTAACTAATCACGTGCCACTAGCGGAGAATGGGTACCGATCAGATGTTTTGGAAATCAAAGACTCAAATCAACTGGGAGAATCTACCTTCATCGAGGCTGATGCAGCACATGTATCGATAGATGAGTCCTCATCAGTGTATAAGCCCTCTTCTGAAATGGCTGATCAGATCGAGGCATCTGATGTTAACTATAGGGTAGATATACCGAATAAAACTGTCGATAAAGTGAAAACACATTGTCGTGTAATGGATGAGCCCTGTGATGATCAAGGTCTCAATACAATTGGATCTAAGAGTGTTTCGATAAAAGATCAATCGTCAGTTGGGGTTGAAGTTCCTGGAAGTGTCGGAAGTGCATGTAATCATGATAAATCATATCTCAATACTCAAACTCAGGCTTATCAGGAACCTACAGATTCCTCTGTTTTGAAACATGATCTTGAAAAAGTTGCGACAACTGAAACCCCATTTCTCAGGCCATGTAATTCAAACTTGGTACAACCTGATGTGACAAATTCTGGATGTAGCATGTCAGCTGATGCTGATGTACTAACCGACATTACTGCTTTGGCTACATCTGGAACGGAGACAGCAATAACAGGTTGGCTAGTCAATCATAATACATGATAATCTATGACAGTAGAAATTTCAAATTACACCCTGATTTATCTATACTGTTAATCAAGTGAGAGCATATCATGATAACTGTCTTTGGTTTTTCTTCATATGGCTTTTCTCAGTTTCAAAATTATCGCTCAGAATAACTACCCTGTACTTCGTTATTTTTTGATCTATTTTCTATAACACATCTTTCATTTAATAATGATATAATAAATAAATTCATATTTTTAAAATTGCGAAAATTATGAAATTTAAATCATTTTTTGCAAAAAGAGGAAAAAACGAGATCACTAATATGCATGCGTGCAGTTCGTGTGTGTTTGATCGATGTTTCCTTTGATATTATGTCTATTAATTAATTTGGCAGTTAAGTCAACACAGGCACTTTCGTAGTAGTCTTAGTGTTTGAAATAAGTGCAATTTTTTAGTTAAACATGACTTCCTATCTATTTGATGCTATAATATTTTGTGTTATTTGTGTGCTTGCAAGATCAACTTCTTCTGTCCCACAGGCTCGTACTTTCTTAACTCCCTGAATCTTCGGCAAATTTATTAGTTACTACTCATTCAAGTTATAAATCTAGATAGATTGTTAAAAGTAGCCAGGAGTTGATGCAGTAGCCATGTTTTTTTAACATCCAATAAGCAACCTACAATGCAGCAGATTTGGTTGTGCATAGCAGTGATTGCCTTTTCAACGTGTGAATCTCTTTGATTTGATATTGATGGCCCTAATTTCATCAGGTAAGGCATGCCGTGTAACTGATAATTCGGAACTAAGTTTGAAGGCAAATCACATGCAAGAACAAGTATCGCATAAAGATATTGACATGTCATCCGGACAACCTGATGGTCAAGTGTGTAATGCAAATTCTCAGGAAACGCTAGTAGAAAATTTAAATACTTTTGAAGAATCTCAGATACCTGCTGCCGAAAAACTGCTTTCAGTACCAGATGGGTGTGCAGATCTACATAGAAACACGCTTGAAGAGGTTTTGCCAAAGGACTTTGAAGGGCTTGATGAAGGTGATGCTGGCAGCAAAATCTTAACAGGCAAAAAACGCAGCTTTACTGAAAGTACTCTGACAGAGCAGAGTCTGAATTCTGCTGAATCTTCGAGACTAGTTCGTGTTAAAAGAACTGCAGAGTCTATTCCTGATGACGATGATTTGTTGTCTTCCATTTTAGGTATGTAGTACTTTCTTCATTAACTGGATTTCTATTGCCTCGATTCTTATTTTGTCAAAAAATTAATTTTTCAGTTGGAAGAAGATCTTCAGTCATGAAAGTGAAGCCCACACCTCCTTTTTCTGAGGTGACGTCTATGAAACGTAATCGTTCTGCTCCCCATTCAGGTCCTCCCAAAAGAAAAGTGCTAATGGATGATACCATGGTTTTACATGGAGAGTATGTTCTTTCTTTTGGACTTGATACTATGTTTTACTTTATCATCATGCCACTGTCCTTGCTTGCATATTAAAGTTGAACATGTTGCATGGCTGGATTGAATGTTTGATACTTGACTACGTATTATAAGATAAACTGGATGGATTGTTGCTTATCACCTTTGGTGATTTCATATTCTCATTTGCATTATTTCTTTTTCACACCAGTTTCTTTCATTTTTCTAAAGATCATCTAGATGTAATAGGAAATTTTATTTTTTTGTATGATGCATTTTATTGGTTCTTCTGGCACAGTGCCTATGTAATACATATTAATCAATCAGATTTGCCGCCTCGTTGCTCTGAACTATCAAGTGTTTGTGTCTGATTTTTAGTATAAGATAGTTGCTTGCTTTTCTCATTATTCTTAAAACTTTATCTTTGCTCCTTGAAAGTACTATACGACAACAGCTGACAAACTCTGAAGACATTAGGCGTGTAAGAAAGAAAGCTCCTTGCACACGCCCTGAAATTTCAATGATTCAAAAACAGTTTTTAGAAGATGAAATTTTTCGGGAGGCAATAGTTACAGGTGAGATTATTGTAGCAGTATTCTCTTTATTGCGTTGTATTTATGTTGTAAATTCAAGTATTGAATAGATATTTTATTAATCTCTATATGGTATAAGTCAGGACCTATCAATCTTATTGCGAGCCTGTTTTGCACAAACTCTTTTCTTCAGAAGATCAACTTTTTTTTATTGTTTGGCATCATATTAGTTCTTCATTTTCTAGTTGAGACATTTAATAATGAAAAGTTTCCTTATAGTGTAATTGTTTCATGACTGATTCCTGTTCTGTTATATATGATGTGGTACTGACAAAATGACGTGGCCGGTTTAACAAACCTGGTCTGGGATCTAGTTTCTTTGAAGTTTGTGGTTTTGCTACTCATGAAAAATTGTTGATCGGCTTCTCTTTTTTATAACATACCAGTAGCCTATTTTGGTCTTTGGATTTCCGCCTATTTTAATTTTCTTCCTCTATTTATTACTTATTTGGAGAATTTTTTGACAAGAGGGAGTATTCGTTTCTTGACAATTTAATGTTTTCCTTCACCGTTTATTTGTGCCTCAGTAGAAACTTCAGAATGTTTAAGGGCATTCTTTATGCTAATTTACTTTATATATTTAGGCATGTCGATCGAGTTGGCAACTTTGTACAGTCAAGTAAGAGATATGAGTGCGATCAGAATTTGCGAGAATGATGCAATGGGTGCTTCTGTTGAAATTGTGGCAGAGTCGAGGCTACCTTCTCAAAATAATGAAAATGTTGTTTCCGTTGAAACTGTGGCTGAGACAAATTTAGATTCTTATAACGACAAAAATGATACCTTTCTTGAGACTACTTTCGAACCACATTTATCTTTCCGGAATACTGAGAATGTTTTGAGCCCATATACAGAAAGTGATCATGGGTTCAATGGTCTTAATGTGGCAGACCACAGTGGAATGGGGGCATGCTGTGAACCGAGTTTGGTCACCGATAATGAGATAGCTATTCCCTGTGAGAATCCTCCACTAAGTGATAGCAGGCTGGAGGAAGGCGACGTTGGTCAAGACCAGATTGAGGCTATTCGTGTTGTGGAGACCAAGGTTTCACAACAGGAGCTTGTTATGGATGCAGCTGGTGTGGAAACAAATGATATTGCTGTGGATGCTGATGTTATTGCTGACCCTGAGTCAATTGAACACATCGATAGGAATAATGATACAACTGGTAGGCTTCAGGCAGGATTAAATGAGGTCTTTGAGAAAAACTTTTCCTTTAATGAGGATGAGCCGAATGTTTTACTGGAGCAGAAGGCTGATGCACCTACTGTTGGGTTGGATCCTTCAATGGTGGATTTAGTCAATGGACAAGTAATTGGTCGAGATGAAACCGAAGAGAAGAATGATTTTATTAATGAAGTCAGTCCCACGTTTGGCCTTCATGGTCGAGATGTAAGTTTCTCCTTCTTTGCCATAATTTCTTATAACTAACGTTTTATTTATGTTCGGGCTGCAACTGCAGCATTCCCCATGTTATCCATTATCCTGCATTAAGTGCTACAATGCTTTCTCCCTTAATTATTCAAATGTTAGGTCTCAGGAGATTAATTCTTTTAGGAGTTGTCATTTTTATAATAGGAAAGTGGGTTAACAATGAAAGGTGTTTGGACAACTTTAATCGTGTTGGAGAGTTTAGAATGTCTAGAAATGGGTCGTTGTTTTCGACTGTTTCAATCTTGGATTCCTTTTGGGATTAACACTTGGAAAATATACATTTGGTGGTTATACGGAAGAATATGAATAGATTTTGTACTAATGTGCTTTGTAGAAAAAAATTGTTCATTTACTTTCATTTTTTTCTCTACATCTTTATATGAAAATTTTCAACTGCTTGATAGGAAAATGCAACATAAATGACTTTCCTCGACGAAATCATAGATCCAAATACAGTAGTGCGACTGTGAACAAATTTCATTATATATGGCTTCTTTAGAAGAATATCTATAACATACCCCTTTTGCACCAAATATCTTCTATCCTTGATATACGCTTGATCAAAACAAATTTTACAAGATCTTTTTGTTCCTTTACTGTATATATGATTCACTTTGTATTGATATTGATATTAGGTGATAAGAGTCTTACTCTTACCATAGCTGGAACTTAAGTGTAAAATATAATCTCCCTAATTTAATCCTTTGAAGTGAAACTTATAAAAAGTTATGTGTCAACACCTTGTTGCCAAATATTATTTTAACTCTTGTCATTAAGAAACCATTCTACCGTTATTTTTGTCTGTATATTTATGAGTTGAACATTTCTGTTTGAGCTAAAGCTTCCCTTAACTTTAATTTCTGGTCAATTTTATGCAGGAATTTTATTTGGCTTCTGGAAATGACACAGGTGTGGTTCTATCTCCGTAACATAATTCATTTTCTTTCCTGCCAATATGTTAATTAGAGTTGGAGCTACATATTACATGGCTATTGATGTAAAGAAATACGATAAATGAAAACTCTTTTACATAAAGGGCATGAGTATTAGTGAAAATCAGAAACATAGCAAGTCCAGTTACCAAATAGAGTAAAAGATGCTTGCTGTTTGGTCAGTTATAATGCAGTTACACCATCACAATTGAATGTTGCCAGAACATACCTGATTCACCTTGGGCTGTGGCAATGTCAAGTTGTGATTGTCCTTGCAGTTGTGGCAGATTATCGTTTATAGTTATTCCATGATCATGTCTCAGTCTTTGGAATTTAAGCTTATGTCTTCATGTATTACCAAGGTCTGACTCATTTTTCTTTGAGGTTTCAGAGTTTCTAAATGTTGATGACGATGAGCTTGACGACTTAGCTGATGATTATATGCCTGATGGTGAAGAAACACGAGTCACTGACAACAGTGGATGGTCTTCACGTACTAGGTATATGCTCTGGTTGATCACTATTTAGATGTTGACATCTTTACCATTGTTTCTGATTTGCTGCCATCCCATCAATTTATTAACTAATATTAGAATTAGATCATAAAGGATCTTGGCGTAGTGACTTTGAAAACAGTCACAGATCTCTTTTTGAAATACCTTTGAGGCCTTCTGCCTCACCTTTATGAGGGAAACAGTTAGAAATATTGATGGTGCTCGAGCGTTCATTGTTAATATTTGATACGAATAAGTCAGATCTCATGACCTAACGTTTCTTATCAACAGTGTTTCTTATTTACAGTGTCTAAAGGGATCTTTCAAAGCACTTACTAAGAATGACAATAACGAGTTTGGATTCTCTACTTGATTTACCAACCCTGCCTCCTTATATTTTGTGTTTCTAGTCAACCAAGAAGTTGAGGATCTTAAAAACTCTGAGTGCAAATTGTCACGAGTTAAGTAATTGACGTGAGTACTTTGCTCTACTCTGATGAAACTTAAATGCGTGCTTGCAGTGTTGAACAACTTGGTTCATACATTCTAGGAATTTGTAATCTGTGGGCTTAGAATGGTTGTAAAAAACTTTCTTTGGATGTTATGTGCACAAGAGTTGTAGCGTGTTATTTGGTATGTCTTGCTGAGTGGAATCTTAATTATACTGCTTCTTTGCAGGTATTGCTAAATGAATTATTAATTACTAATGCCTGTTGAGAACTAGGAATTTGATGATCTTGATTTGTATGAGTGATGACAATGGAGCGCCCATATGTTGTGTAAAATTTTATTTATTTGAACTTGATAAATGGTATGGATGATGTTCCTTGCCTATAAATGCTATTTTACTTAGGACCTTCCTAAATTCTTTCATTATGTGTTTTGTAGAGCTGTTTCCAAGTATCTCCAAATGATATTTGTTAAGGAGGAAGAGTTTGGAAGGAAATCTCTTTCTATGGACAGTCTGTTGATTGGTAAATCACGTAAAGAAGCTTCGAGATTATTTTTTGAAGCATTGGTAAGTTTCAACTTGTTTTAGAAGAAATTCCTGAAAAATCTTGCTAGCTTTAATTTTTTATTCGTTTGGTTATCTTTCATAAATACAATTAATAATTTGTTTGATTTATTTATTGTTCGCTCCTGAAAGGAAATTTGAGTGTACAAAATAAATCGTTGTTTAGCAAAATAAACCTGAGGTCAAGAAATTTAAAGTGTAATGGAGAGTTCGTCCTCTGTAAATTTTGGATATGGTTCTTAGTTGAGAGTTCGCCCTTTGTAAATTTTTTGATATGG
Organism: Primulina huaijiensis; assembly: GCF_012295235.1. NCBI lineage: Eukaryota > Viridiplantae > Streptophyta > Magnoliopsida > Lamiales > Gesneriaceae > Primulina > Primulina huaijiensis. The sequence goes on from NC_133313.1 coordinate 14,675,327, forward strand.
TTCTTAGTTGACATGGTCAACCTTCGGGGAGATTTCTTTCCTTTGTGTTTTTTAAAATATACCCATGCGTGTAGGATCTTAAATTAAATTGGATACAAAATGCTCAGTTGTTGGACTAATTGCTGTTGGCCTCTAGCGAAATAATTATTGGCCATTTTTTTATCTTTCACATCAGATTGTTAACAAAGTGATTGGGGCTGTTCTGCTTGATGTAGAACTCTGTCATATCATGAGAAACACGCTTATAGTCATTTTTACCCGTTTGTATCTCTTTCTTCAATTTGCTGACTTCGCATGATCTATATTTTAGCTTTGCCAAAATTATCTTCCGGAACCTGGCCTGGTAAAAGTGGTTTTGGCCTTCTCGACTTGGATGAACTGTTCCTGATCTTTGTATTTTGATGTGAAAATGTTCTAGGTTCTGAAAACAAGAGACTACATCCATGTGGAGCAGCATAATCCTATTGATGACATTACCATAAAACCTCGTACGAGGCTGATGAAATCGGAGTTTTAAACATTACAACTGATGTAGGAAACCTTGAACAATGCAAAGAACACGGTACTTTTGGAATGCAGACCGGTGCAGTTCATTATTCAGGGAGATTAGGTCCATTTGATTTCCTTGTAACGCTTATGAGGGTCCATAGTTGAAAAATCAGGTAGTTATTTCTTGTCTATGTTTAACTTTGTGGATTGTTACCTGGTATAATATCATTCACAGTGGGTAGTTGTATGATACGTATCTTGTCTGTATTTATCCTGTAAAATGAAACTTTATTTGGTAATCTGATCTGACATTTCTTGTTTTCGTGATCCAAGATTTCTCAATCCTGTAAACAGTGCAACTCATGTAAAAGGATTCATAATCGGCTGTCTGTATCTTAAATTTATTTCAAAAAAGATTTGAGCCCCATATAATGAATTAAAACAACACTTTAAATATAATAAGCAAAAATGGATCGGAGCCGAAGATATTCAATGGGAACAGATAATGCTTGTATGGAACAGAAGCTACTAAAGGGATTCAAAAGAATAATTCTCTCGGCCTAAAAATATTAAGTAGAAGATGTATGAAATTCATGCAAAGTTTGTCAAATAAATACGTTAAAATTTATCTGTAACTTCTTAATCCACAAAACATAACTTATATTTTTACCGATTTTGAATCCCACTTGTGTGACATATTTCATCGTAATTAAAATCATGCTGTCCAGATTCTGTTTAAAGGGTGTAATAAATACTGACTTTTCCTTGGATGGAATTAATATATTTATTTTATCTCGTCGCCAACAAGTTGGAAAAGACAAAATTAACCATGCCTCCTCAGGTAACATGCATTTTGAATTGCAAAAAAAGGTTGGAAGGAGGCCATCGATACTGTTAGCATGAATTAATTTTATCCGAAGAATAATTTATTTTGGAGCCAAATGTTTAGTTCTTAACTTAATTGATTTCCGATTAACTTACTATAACACTCTCCCAAAAATACAATAGAATATTACTTCTTTGCTGCTTTAGTAATATATAAGTACGCTCGAACTATGATCCTATTTTTATTTTATACTTGACTGCTCTAATGGTTTATCGTAAATTATGGGTAATACTCGAGAGTCAGCTGACAATCCTAACATTAACTTCACATTGCATGTTCCATGGAATGTTGCCTTGAGTGTCGTATGATTTAAATCATTTATAAGGTATTTGGATCTGAATTGACATTGTGTATAACGTCGACTCCACCTATTCCGTGTTTTAAGCGGGAATAGTCATTCTTGTAAATCACTACGAAATGATCTTCCTCCTTTTCCGATCGCCAAATAAAGTTTACAATCAGAAAATTTGTTCCTTGTATAGATCGCACAAGAGATCTAAACGAAGTTTATGTAGAGATTGGATCGCTTGAATTCAGAGATCAGACTGCGGAACAGAGAAAGAGTGGCCGAAATATTCCCTAGAAATATAAGGGTGACCGAAAATTTTGAGAAGGAGATAATGGAATTTTGTGCGTAAAAATTATGTTATTTCATAAAATACTTAATGAAATATTTATAACTTTTAATTCATGATCTAATCAAGAATTAACTTGAAACATGATACATTAATTTCATTATTCAAAATATTTCATTGACATATTTTCTATTCCTGAAAATACTATGCATAATTAAATTATTATAAACTTTTGATAATACAATATATTTCATATATCCATATACACGCATACACACACATATTAGTCACCACTGCTATTATTATTATTGAATTACTGGATTCTAAATTTACTAAATAAATAATGTGAACTCATTATAAACTACAGTGACGATCAGACATCGCCGATATGTTGAGGGTACAAATCGCGTTCACATAATGAAAATTAAAAATTTCGAAAGACCATTTTCCACTGATCCATTTTAGGCAGCTGCCAGTTTTGTAAACTTCTTCACTAAAATATGCATTTCCATTATCCATCAAACTACAGTCGCCAAATTCAACTTCTTGAACTTGACTATCTCAATGTGAACACAAAATTCAATACTTGTGTGACACTCAATGGTTCAAGGATATAGCTAGCCATGAGTTCACAACTTCATACGATTCAGAATAATATTTATTCTTATTCGGGCTGACCCTAATTGTCACATTCTTTTCATCAACCCCTAGATCAAGAACGTCAGAACTCAAGTTTGATTTCACCCATCAGATCATGGTAAGAGCATCTAGTAGCAACGCCTCATGATCTTCTATGTATCACTAATAGTTCCTGCAAGAACCTTAAGTTATGGTTAGCGTACAATCCGGTCCCTTAAACTCATATATTCTGATCGAATTTCAATGGTATATCAAGAGTTGCAAATGAATTCGATAACGGTGTGATATATATTTGAGTAATAAAAGTGATATGGTATGTGCAACTGAGAAAACATCTTTCAAAAAATACATATGTCTTACTCTGGTCAGATATTTGTTGCACTATTAACTAGTTGATCATATATGATATCTTCCCCATAGGTGTGCGATGAAGCACCGACTACAATGCATTGAATCCTACGTGTTTCGAAACTACACTCATCCTGGCCATCTGATGACCCTTAATGGAGTCGGTAAGGATCAAAGTGCATGTTGGTACGTAGAACCTCCATGTTGTTTTGGGTCAAAAGACTAATGGTTTACAACTATAACCACTGATAATTCCACTCAATAAGTGATAAACATTTGGTCATAACAAGGGAGGGTTGTTCAGTGCATCATCAAATGATCACCCATCTGTATGAATGGACATGTGACGAACCATATCTTAAAATATTAATACTTTAACATTTGAGGAAAAGTTTAAATTTTATTATTAAATAATTTATCAAAAGTATAGCTCTTAAAATAAATTAACGGTCACCACTCATACTATAATAATATTAATTTTAAAACTCCATCATTTAAAATACATTATCAACATCCAATTAATCTAAAAATAAAAAAAACACTAATTTAATTTAAAAATTGTCTAACAAGATTATAATTTTAATTTGCTTATCACAAATCCTAATAAATAAAAATTCAGAATAAATAGTTTTAAAACGTGCGTAATATTATAACTTAAACTACAAGGTCCTCAGGTTTGCACTGCCACTAGCACGAGCCTGCTCACTGGTCACCACCTCCCGTCTCCTCAACTACATCATCTGCATCGATCAAGTCTAGTGAGTTTAATGACTCAACATGCATAAACCGTGAATAACGAATAATAGGTAATAAAATCCATTCAATTTAAACTTATCTTGTACATAAAATATTATAAGCATAAATATGTATGACGTGACTTCCTTGCATAAACAATTTCATAAATATCATATTTTTCATACTTGTTATGCATAATCATAAACGTAAATAATTTTGCGTAGAGTTCTGTTCAATGCAAGTGGCCCATACACATAAATCGTTTGATCAAACTAAACACAGTACTGGGCCGGCAGGGATCACCACAGCCTTTCGATTGGATGTCCACTCCCACATATATAAATCTTCGGTCATACTTTACCGGGTGGAGAGGTCCCCGGTCATGCTTTATCGGTTTCCAATCTCGTAACGTAATTTGGCCACAAGACAAATCGCATAGCTCAAAAATAATTATTTTGCACGTGATACATATTTATGAACATCATGGACTTAATTGGGAACACCGTGGATTTGCTGCCATAACCTTAGAATTTAAATAACTAAACTTAGCACAAAATCCCAAACATACACATGTGTCTCTCGAATTAATTAAAATAGCCTACGGCTTACCGAACGACTCGGGACTCGAACCATACTTAGCCAACACCATAACCTACTGTTCAAGAGCCTAAACTATCCCCGAACCATAATCGAACTAACTTAAAACAACCTACGATCCATAGAAAACAAGCTGTCCCAAAGAAACGCGCTACGACCCCTATGCGCTTCTAACGACTCCACGCTTCAATCGACTCGACCCGAACCTGAACCAAGCCCTATGCTAGACCCTTAGACATAACATAAGACCATGATTAAGCCCTTTTTAACTCAGGACCAGCGCCCAAGCGTCAAAACATCAGAACCATGACAGTAGCTACATGAGACTCAAACTGTGCAACTTTCATGTTTCTGGTCCTACAGCGTTCTCTAGCCCATGAACGACCACCACTAGGCTCACCCTAAGACCCTAATACATGCCGCAAACTGTAGCCAAGAGCCTTGGACCAGCCCTACGCTGAACAACAAGATCCAACACCTATAGCCCCTACATGCACTCCAATCCTGTGCAGATGTGGTTTTCTAGTTCCAGCCTTCTTCCCAGCCAACCAGCCCATGAACCACCCTATCTAGGCTCACCCTAGGACCCTAAGACACGTCCCAAACCATTGCCAAGAGCCCTGGTCCAGTCCCTGACTGACACCCTAAGGCCGAACACCTACAGCCCTTCCATGAGACCCACTTCTGTACAGCTTTCACGTTTCTGTTTCCAGTGCTTTCTCCAGCCAACCAAGCCTTGAACCACCTTAACTAGGCTCATCCTAAGACCCTTAGAGACTGCCTAAACCATATCCAAGAACCCCTGGCCAACCCGTGCACTGAACTGATCGAACGAATCCATGACAGCCCTTGAACTCAAGGTTCAAGCACAGGAGACTAGCCACGCTTCTTGCCGTTTCAGTCTGTGATTTCTTCTTACCAGCCATCAGCCATGACCCAAAACACACCCCAAATCCTAGCCATACAGCCGCAGCCACGTCCACAGGGGTCCAACCGAAGTATTGATCAAGAAAACCAAGAAAACGTATGAAACATGCCACAAAAATTTTCAGAAAATGGTTTCCATTGTTTTAATCGCATGTTTGCATATAAACAATAAATTTTCATGCATAATTTGTATCAACATACATAATATGACAAGATCGATGCGTAAAAGAAGGATTAAAACATGTCTTTGCGTTTTTAAAAGCTCGAACCAAAGTGGTGGGCGATCGGAGGGCGTAGTGCTGCGTTTTTCTTGCTAGAAAGTGGCTAAACTAATCAAGTAATATTGTGGGAGTGATCGGTTGGAGGTTCTGATGGAAGAAGACCAAAAATTTCCTCCTACCCTAAGGGAAATTCTCGGCCAACTATGGGTGTTTTGTGTGTGTGAGTGTGTGTTCTTGGTGTATAAGTTGTGGCCGAGAGTGGCATATGTTTTGAACAAAAGTAGACTTAGGACTCTTTTTTTTTTGTTTTTTTTTTATAGATTTTATTAGGTTTTTTAGGTAGATTAAAACTCTAATCAACAATTTAAATAAGCACTAAAAATCTCACCCTTTAATTTAAAAAGATTAAGTACCAAATTTACAAAAAGTTTATCCCTAATTTAAAATATTAATATTTCCTATATATTTTTTTAAAAATTGTTAAATAAAATACTCAAAATCTTAATCCAACTTAAATACTAATTAATAAATTAATTATGACATAAAAATCATTATAAAATATTTTATCCCAAATTAAAAGATTAAATACTAAAATTTCAAAATTAACATATATATATTCTTTTATTAAGAGTCCTACAATTTACATTCTACCATTGATTAAAATATTACTTAATTTAATTAATTAAGTAATAAAAATAATTGTTAAAATATTTTATTTCGAGTGGACGTATTTAAACATCTTATTTTTGAATTTAGTCCTTAAATACTAAAATTCGTGAATCTTTTAAAATAAATAATTTTTCTTGGCTTAAATTATAACATGCAATTTATGCGCCTTAATCGTCTCCGATCTTCTTTCCCTGGTCCAATATCGATTATTCATCTGAAAAGCTAAAACTCGTGAAAACATTTTAAATTGCGTAAACTTGAGTATATAAACATTTAATAATAATTTAATCACGTTTCAAGCACCATTTAATTTAAATCATTAATTAATTAAATTAAACTTTATAATTATGCATGAGTTTACGTGTACTAGTTTTGGGCATTACATGACATCTCTATGCCCTTACCATTGAAAAATGACGTTTATATCTAGATGCTAGTCTCAAGCTCAAGCGACCTTTATCCTTATTTTAGGCGGCTGAATCGACTATGAACCTGTTTAGAATATATGGTATATTTCCTAATGAGTTTCATTATCTTACGTTAAAGAGACATATCTTATGATGCATATAGTATTGTTGGGGGCATATTTTAATTAGGCCCAAAATTTAATTAAACTCAAGAAGATAAATGGAAGAAGTTCATCATATAAGAAGCCCATTAATTCAAAATTTGTTTGAGTAGGTCAAACAACGTGCAGAATGGGAGGAGATCGTGGGAAAGGAACATGTGCAGATAGTGAGTCATGGGAAGTGTGGAAGAAACCGTACCACGCAGTGAAGAAAAGGAGGCAGACGACAGAACAGAGAGAACACACAACACACATCGTAAAAACTCCAGGCAACTCCCTGCAGAATTCTCATAGATTTAGTCAAGTTTTTTCATGCTTTTTCAGTCATATTTTAGCATCCTCGTACATATTCTAGCACTATTTTGTTATATTTTTTCATGTTTTTGTAATTTACTACTGATTTGTTGATACACAATCAACGTTGGGAGTTTATTTCATCAAGTTCTATTGTCTTTTCTTTCGTTTCAGCATTGTATTTGTTTAGGAGACTATAACGAACGGTCAAATTTAGTGTCCATAATCGTCATGATTCTTAGAAGTTAGATTTTAATTGTTTTTACACAAATTGGTGCATTTTTGCACCTGACGCGCCTGCAAATCAAAATATTATGAAAACAATTTTTGGCACGCCCGGTGGGACATCATTATGCGGCAAAGAAGGAAACAAAACATCAATCAAAGGGATAGGGAGTCTCTACCAAGCCAGGAAGAGACTCATGCTCAGCAGACAGAATAACCGGCTGCTGAAGAGCCAACCAGGGAGTTGGATTTGCATCCAAGTCATGTTCCAGAGGTATATGCTCATATTTCAAATAGTCTGGTTGAAGAGTTGACTGCGATGAAAATTGAAGAAATATCACAAGCACTGTCCAAAGATGTGTCTGATTGCTTGAAGACAATATTGGGTAAACCGAACCAGTCAACCAACAAAGAGCAGAATGCAAGTGAAAAAGAAGGGAATCAGGGAAGCAACCAAGTCCATGAATTTGACCAGGGAGCAGGAAACTCGAGGGCTGGAAATCTTTGCCGCCCGGAGTTCGCACTCCCAAACCAACAGGAAGGAAGGTACACACCACCACATAAAAATAAGGAAACTTTAGGTGGAAGAGTTCGGCCATATCCGCGTACAGATGGGGCAGGGAGTTCAAAAAAACCTGTCAACAAAGTCTATGCGATTACTAATCCTTTGTATCAACCAGGAATGTATGATGATATACCCCACTTAGGTTATCAGAGAGTTGATGGAAGTTTCCAAGGATGGAATGCTGGTTACAGTGCAGGGGCTCAGACTCGGGTGGGGGGCAAACTATTATCACCATCCGCTCCCCAATCGAAATGTAGCATTGATCGATCTTGATATGGTGAGAGAAAATGTGCAAGAAATGTATGGGCCGACCTTGATACAAATTGGCCGTCCAGAGTTTCACAAGCCATACCCCAACCACATAGATGTCAACAATCCATTTCCCAGAGGTTACAAGGTACCAGATTTCAGCCTATTTTCTGGAGAAGATAGTCAATCTAGCATTGAGCACATTTCTAGGTTCACTATAAGGTGTAGGGAGCTGGCGAACTTGGAAAACTTTACTAGTTTGAAATTGAGATTGTTCCCAAGTACCCTTACTGGCACTGCATTTTTGTGGTATGCCGCACTTCCCCGAAACTCAATCTTAAGTTGGCAAGATATGAAGAAGAAATTCCATACTGAGTTTTACCAAACTGAGCCTGAGGTGTGCATTGCTGATTTGTCAAGGATGTTTAGAAAAAAAGAAAAACAGCTGATATGTTCATTGATAGGTTCAAGAAAACAAAGAACAGTGCAAGGTGTTTATGCCAGAGACTGAGTTTGTAAAAATAACCCAAAAAAGGCTACACTTTGAGGTGCGGAAGAAGTTTCAGGGTATGGAATTTAGAGATTTCTTTGAACTTGCAGCAAAGGTTGGGGAGTACGAGAAATTATTGACATAAGAGTCGTCTAAGAAGAAAACAACAATGGGCTTTTATTACCAGGAGGTGGAAGAGATTGTGTTGGCCGAAATTCAATCGAACGGCTCGTGCATAGTCCATTTACTCGAGAGAAAATCCAAGGAGTCAGAGAAGAAGAGCACCGCCCAACCTCCCAAGGACATGCAGTATACATTCGATGTTTCCAAAACAAATGACATCTTTGATTTTCTGGTTAAAGAAAACTTTATTATTTTTCTACCCGATCATCAAATGCCTGTTAAGGATGACATGAAATGTCGAGAATACTTGGACAATGAACCATTTCCTCCTGCGACGTCGGTAAATGTGAATGTCACAGATTTGAGAAATTTGTTGAATGACAAGAGAGGAAGACACCATTCGGTGACTGAAAAAAAGATTAAGAAATGCTGGATCTCAAAGGGCCAAATGTTTGAGGCTTCTGGGAAATATAGGGATGGTTGACCAAGACCAGTTCAACAGCGGTTGCCCAGGAATGTTGACGGATCTGCGACTTCTGGGCCGAGGAACCAACATTTCCTTGAGAGACCAATGCATAAAAATCAATGGTGCATAGGGGAGTTATCTCACAGTCAGCCCCAAAGACACTTGGATAACATAAACGTGTACGGAGTCGAACCACGAAAGATAGAAATCAGGAATAAGTCACTCTATCATGATAAAAGTCGGCATGTGAATGTAGCTCCGGTGAGAAAGACCGTAGAGATAAGGGAAGTTCGACCAAGATTTTTACGCTCTACCAGAAAAGAATTCACCGACGAATGTAGAGTGGCCCAACATAGAAAATTTCCTAGGCCAACCGACTCAGAAAAGAAGGCTGTTGAGGGAAAGAGTCGCTACAAAGACAAAGAACTTTCCAAGGTGGATAATGAACCCACACTTGAAATGCCAGTCATCGAATCAAAAGTGAGAAATAGGTCAAAGTTTGGTAGGTCCGCCACTGAAGATAAGCTTGTAGACATAGACGATGATTTGCTGAGTGAGGATGAGAATCGAAAAAGGAAAACACTCAGTTTCTGTGTAGGGAAGTTCCACATTTCAGTGGACTATGCCACAGGTGTGATGATACTACCAGAAAGGTTTAAACTTTTAGAGGAAGAGTGCGGGGAGTCAGTGTCAGAAATAGCAGTTGAAGAGGTAAAGATTGGCAGCAAACTCCCCGAAGGATGTTCAAGAGTTATCATCAGAGAAGATCACCCTAACAAGCCTAAGCAGGTGATTTTGGAAAAGCCAACAGCCGCTATGACTAAGCACATAAGGCCTTTATATATCAAGGCTCATGTAAATGGCAAGCATGTGTCCAAAGTGTTAATCGACAATGGCTTGATGGTGAATGTCTTGCCAGTGAGGATGTTGAAAAATTTGGGCAAAAGCGAAGACGACCTAATCCCCACAGAAGTTTTTGTTGCTGCGTTTACAGAGGAAACCACCAAGAACATTGGGGTTTTCCCAGCTGATGTTACTGAGGGAAGTATGTCATTTATGTGCTCATTTTTTGTTGTGAACTCCTCTACCAATTTCCAAGCTATTTTAGGTAGAGATTGGATCCATGCAAATCAATGCGTCTCATCCTCAATGCACCGGTTCCTTTTACTTTGGAAAAGAGATGATGTGGAAGCCAATACATAGCCTTTCCAAGCTCATGCCAACACAGTGGAGGCTAGATACTATAACGGGGATTTCAGACCCATCAAAGTATGTGGCGAGGATAGAAAATGGAGTCCAGTTTACATGCAGTCCCCAACCCCAAGTTCAGTGTTGAACCAGAAACTTAAATCTACTGTCATCGGGTCATATAGGCCGATGATTCAGCTGACGATCGAGGGGATCGATGATTGAGTACAACCAAAAGGAGAAAGAGGTGGCTGCAGCCTCAGTGTGGAAAGTATGTGTACAGCTGGTTTTGGATAGAGTATGCGATGAGGAACAGTGGAATACCCATGGGATGGGAATGGTTTATGAATATGAGTTCGAAGAGGAGTATGAGAAAGATGAGCATCAAGTTGAAGAGTTATTAATGGCGTCATTTCAACTGGAAGATGGCCAACATGAGGTACAAGACACGTTAGAAAATATCAACTTAGGGGAGCTTGATGATCCTAAGTTGGTATATGTGAGCACATTGCTGGAAGAATGAATTAAGCAATATTTGATCAGCTTGTTGAGAGAGTGAGTAAAGAGAGCAGATGAACTTTTATTCAGCAGGGAGTTGGCCTTATGGCCATTTTAGCATATGTTTCTTTTTGGTTATCCTTGCTTGAGTACTGCGAAATATGGTAGCGAAAGTGGGCTTCGCATCCATTTTTGTGAGTTAATTTATGATTTGAAAAGTAGTATGCCGAGAGCGGGGTCTCTTTCTTCTTGAAAAGAGATTTTGAACGTGGGTTGTTGTCCAGGTGGCCACTTGTTTATATATTTTGATTTATGTTTTTGTTGAATGTTATGAGAAATCATGGATAAAGTAGGTTTACTAGCCACTTTTGTACATATTGTGTCCTTTGTTTCAAGACTCCAGGTGATGTGGGCCTTAGGGCCACTTATGTAAATATTTATTTTGCGTTTCAATAATGAAAATAATCAAATAAGTTGGCGCCAGTAGGCCACTTTTATTATATTGGATGTTTCCGGTTTATCACGAAATCGATTAAAGGAATAATAAGGTGTGGAGAGTTGGGCAAGCCGATTTATATTACAAGTAATGTAAGAAGAGAGTTATTTGGATTAACTCTAAATAAACCACCAACACCCAGCATCACATTCAACCCATCTCCACTCCCAACAACATCCAATAATCAGAATGCAAACCAACAGTCAACAGATAGAGAGCGGAGCCACCACATGCAAGAACAATAAGTAGACGTGTATGCAAGAAAGAAGTCTAACTGAAGTGCAATGCATGCAAATGGCTGCTTGGGTATGGGGAATGTGACCCAAGTGATGTGCAACACACAAAGAAAAATATCAGAGTTACCTCTTGGCTACCAATTCATGGTCATATGCACATTCACTGAACAAGAGAGCAAGTGATCTAGCAGGGAGTTATGCCAACACATGGCTTGAATGATTTGTTTATCGGTGGGGTGCACAAAACCACCCAACTCTCCACACGAACTCGATACTAGCCAAGAAATAAAGGGCAGTGGCATGTAAATATCTACAAGGAGCCAACATGGAAATAACATAGAGTAACATCACAGTGATCAATATTGAAACGTCTGCTACTCGTTTTCTTAAATCGTACTAGAAAATTTTTTTTTCTCCTTAATTTGAATAATTCAAAATATACATATATATACTTAAAAATACGTTGACAATATTTTAAAAATAAAACAACCAACTAACATTTAAAAATCCAAAAGAAATAGTTTAAAGCATAAAATCGTCAAACATTTTACCAACCTAAAAACATTATTTGAAAAGTATAGCTCATACTATAACCTCTCAAAAACCATTCATAAACATAAATAAATTACCGTAAAAACATTCTTAACATAAATCACAATCATAAACTAGTGCGAAAAATTAGCGTCGGTCCTCGGGTTATGAGTACCTTCAGTCCAGTCAGATCAACCATCAAGACCTCCATTAACATAATCATCACAATCACCTGCATCAATCACACCTAGTGAGTCTAAAGACTCAACACATCATATTCTGGATAACAAATAATACGTGTACGGATCACATGCAACAGTGAAAAATACTTGTAGCTTGACCCACAAGTTTCAACCCGAGCCATGTCTCGATTTCCTCGAGCCACCCTCGAGCCATGCTGGACCAGACCCTGACCAACCCCCTTAGGCACCCTCCATGACCCTTAGAACCCACGGACCAGACCCCTAGCTCGAACTCAAACTCGAAGGCTTAACAGCAGACCATGCGATCGGCCGAGAACCCTTCAAGCCATAGACTCTTGTTTGTGTGCCTAGGACCTAACCCATCGAGTCCTTAAGACACACAAGACAGAAAAGTTATTCCAACTTGTATTTGTTTTCATGTGCAGCGTTTTTTGTGGTATCTTAGGACTCTAAACTTCGTGAAAAACGTCCTTGATCACTACCCTAGCCATGGCAGCACCTTAACACAAATAAAACATGAATTTGGAATCAAATAACCCAAGTTTAGAACACATATGCATGAAGTTACGAAAATTCAACTTGTGTGCCATGTTTTTCCTTCAAAATAAGTTTAGATGATTAATATGGTGTGATTGATGTTGAAGGAAAGAAATATGAGTGCCTTTGCGTATTTAACGCATGATTATTTGTTGACGATTGTTAAGAACGGCGACAAGAACCCTAGGATGAATTCGCCTTGAAACCTTCGAACTTTTCTTCAAAGTATTGTATGGGTGTGTCATGTATAAGAGTTGGAGAGAATTGAAAGTGTGGGGCGTGTGATGTGAGGGCTTGGGTGGGGTTTAAAACATTAAATACTTAATTAAGTTACTAATAATGCTTAAGCCTACTAAGTAGGTAAATTAGACCCATTAGTGCTTAATTAAAATATTTTGTTTAATAGAGTTTGTGACTTTATTAGTCGGGTTGCCAATACGTTCATATTTTTGTAGAAAAACCAACACCGATAAAACTTACGTTCCGGTGTATAAAATAACATGAAAACTCCTTATTTCAAAAATAATAAAAAGAATCAATCATATTTTAAATAATTAAAAACAACTATTTTATAAAAAACATTTTCTATTTTTTAGCCCTCGATCTCCGTTCCTCGATCACAACTCGAATATCCTTTAAAAATACATTTTAATGCAACCATGCAGAAAAGTATATTTTAAACATGTCAACATGCACAACATAATTAATTTATGAAATTAAAACAATTAATTGAAATACACAAGTAATTTAATAATTGCATGCATGTGGTTTACGTGGACCTTCAAATTTTTGGGGCGATACAAATATTGTGGCAAAACCAGTCGTGATTCCCTCAAATTTTTGTAGGAGAGTCAAAGTACCCCAAGGTTAATCATACAAAGCAGAAAGAAGTAAAGAGTCTACTCCAATCAAGACATTAAGAAAATTCAGGGAACCGAATAGCAGCACATAGTACTTGAGAAAAATGAAGAGAGATTACTAATAGCTGTAAAAGAAGCATAAACAACCGAAGGGAAATCTTTTTTGGATGTGGTATTCGCAAAACCATGGCTCGGGAAGGGAGTAGTGTTCGCTCTTGCAGGGAAGGGAAACTAAAACCCAATTGGACTCCAGTGGACAATCCAGAAGCAACAGCGAAAGGAGACTGCGAGCAGATTCCGATAGAGGCAGTGGTGAACTGGGGAGCCACGGCGGTTGGGGCGTCGGTCTAGCCGAGAATGACAACAATAAAATTTTAATGTATTCTTGTTTGGGGAAATTCACAAACATCATTAAGACATAATGATGAGCAAAGTGACTTCTTGGTTGGAACAGCTAACGTAAGATGCAGTAATTACCTAGTAGCGATTGACGGTAACGGTCATAGGCCATGACATAGCATGGGCCTCGGCTCATACCAATGCACCATTACGCATAGGACTTATCCAGCTCAGGCACTGGAGTTTTTACCTTCCCAGAATTAGAACCCAAGACCTCCTGGACTTAAATAGATCTTGATAGCAATCCTTGTACCAGACTGCGCCCGAAAATCAAAATATTGTGCAAACAAGTATATTGAAAGACATTATATCTGCAGCTTGCATGAGTATACAAATAAACTAAATGTCATAATTGGATAATATCGTAAAACATCACTAAAAGGAAAAAGGCCTACGACAACGGTTTTTCCCCGTTGTTGTAGGCCTTTTAAAACCGTTGTTAGAAGCCCTGTGGTTAAAGGGTGTGCTCAAAGACAACGGTGAAAAACCGTTGTCGTAGACGTCTAAAGTTGACGATGAAAAACCGTTGTCGTAGGTATACAAAACCGTTGTTAAAGGTCATGTGGTTAAAGAATTCGCTAAAAGACAACGGTTCTGGAGTGTAGTTGTAGTTACAATTTGCGACGGTTTTTAAATAACCGTCGCAAATAAATTTGCGACGGAAATCATCGTTAGCCGTCGCTAAAATTAGCGACGGTCGTAATAAAAATAGTCGCTAAATAGAGACGGTTTTATACACCGTCGCTAAATTTAGCGACGGCATTAATTCAATTTCGTCGCTAATATTAGCGACGGTTTTTTATACTTTCCGTCGCTATTTTTGTCAGTAAAATAAAAAAAAATTTCAGTCGAAAATATTATATTCTTGATTTTAAAAATTTATTAAACTTTAAAAAAAAACGAAATTAAAATTGTGTAAGGGATAAAAATTTTAAGTGTTGTGAAGTGGTAAAAATTTATTAATCTTTAAAGAGAAAAACGAAATGAAAATTGTGTAAGTGAGAAAAATTTTAAGTGTTGTGAAGTGGTAGGGTAGAAAATGGACTGAGGGTTGGGATATTTATAGACAGTTTGCGACGGTTTTGATGAAACCGTCGCAATTAGCGACAGTTATTTTTTCAACTGTCGCCGATTTAAAAGTAGCGACGCTTTTATAAGAACTGTCGCTTTATTGAGCGACGGTTAAATATAAACCGTCGTTAATTAGAGATCGGCGACGGTTTAATAAAACCGTCGCTAAATTTAGCGACGGTTATACAAAAACCGTCGCTAAATTTAGCGACCGTTTTTGGAAAACAGTCGCTATTATAGTATTACCCGTCGCTAAATGTAGCGACGTCGCAAATTTTTGCGACGGGTATACATAAACCGTCGCAATATTTAAATTAGCGACGGTATAGTATTACCCGTCGCTAAATGTAGCGACAGATTTTACTTAGGCCATCGCGAAATCTAATATTGGCAACAAAATTTGTAGAAAAACCAGTTGAAAGACAACAGTTTTTTACAAACCGTTGTCGTAGCTTGAAGAAAAACGCTTATACGACAACAGTTTAAAAACCGTTGTCGTAGTCCTAAAAAAAACGCTCATAGACGACGGTTTTTAAAAAACGTTGTCGTAGGAAAAAAAAAACGCTCATAGACAACGGTTTTTAAAAACCGTTGTCGTAGATATATTAAAGACAACGGTTTTAAAGAAACTGTTGTCTTTGAGCGGATTTTTTTAGGCTACGACAACGGTTTTTGTTAAAACCGTTGTTAAAAGTAAAAAGACAACGGTTTTTGTTAAAACCGTTGTCTTTGATGTGTTGTTAAATAGGATTTTTGTTGTAGTGCATTATTAAAATAAAGATTTTTTTAACATAAGAATCAATTAAAGCTCATGCCATAAGTTGGTTTGTTGTGCACCTACTTTAACATTGTATTAATTGGAGATTTACAAGATTTTACGACAATACAAAATGGAAATCGTCACCATTTTTTGTCATACTTTGTATACGATATTACCCAACCTCCAACAAAGAAAATACAATATATTTACAAAAATGGCTCACAAGCCTACTCCATACAAGTCGAAACTTTTATAAATTATAATCTACGAACTCCTCAATGTTAAATGTGTCATTTTGTATTCATGCTTGTTATATTCTGAATTGTGTAATGTTTGCCACTAATATTTTTGTTATATAGCGATTGCAGCTACTGCCAATTCCATGGCGATAATTTTAGCCATTATTGTTCTCTGTTACCGATTTTTGAGATACAATGTCCGGTGTCTTGAGAACATTTGAAAATACTCAAATATTATAGTCAACAAATATAACAATCTGCCCTATTTTGTAATTTTCTCTCCTTTCTACGTTAGCTTCCTCTTCGATCAGACGATATTATCAATGGGTATTCTTCAAAATTTTGCCTTGTTATCTTTCCTGGTATTTCTCATGGCTTCTCCTTTTCTTAACAACGTGATTTTTAGTTTTGGTAAGTGGCCAATTAAAATTTTGTGTTGAGTCACGTTCCATTTATAACCAATTTCACTTCTAGGAGAAATGACAAACCTGATTTTTCTTAGAATACTTTGTTCCTCATTACTCACTTTTACCGGACTCTCTCCCACATAACTTGGATCTTTATTCTTTTTGAAAGATGAGAATTTTTGAGCATTTTGAATACTTTAGTCCTGAATAAGATTGTTAGGTGAGGTGGGGTCTGCTGAATAAAAAATTAAGAAAATTGGTATCCCACATCGATTTTTTCTGAAAGCTGGACGAGTGAATTAGTTATAAATAGAGCTCAATTTCTTCAGTCATTGTATCCCAAAATCAAAAGCTTTTTAGCTTTGATAAAAAGAGAGTGCATAGAAAAAAAGAGTGTATTTTTTTCTTGAGTGCGAGAATTCTCTTGTGTGAGTTAGAGAAATTATTTTCTCGGTATACTCGGGTTGGGAGTGTTAGAAATATTGAGTGTATTGGTGTATACACTTGTTGTAATATTTCTTCCAGTTATAAAAGTTGCAGGGCTCCGTGGACGTAGCCTATATTGGGTGAACCACATAAATCTTTGTATTCATGTTGGTTATTTTATTCCGCAAAATTTGGGTACTATTATCATCTTGATCGGCATCGCTTCGGTGTAATTCCCCAACAACTGGTATCAGAGCCTTGTTGTGCAAATTCTTAAGAATTCTGAGTATGCTCTGTGGTTGCAGCTTTGTCTGATCTTCCACATCAGAAAAGATTTTTTAGATTTTTTGCTAAGGCTAGAGAAGTGATGGCCGGAGATGATGGATCGGGACCAGGAATCAACAAGTTCGATGGAGCAGATTTTTCGTTTTGGCGGTTACAGATAAGAGATTATCTGTACAGTAAGAAGCTGCATCAAACTCTATCAGGAAAGAAACCGGAAAAGATGGAGGATGATGATTGGGAGCTCCTTGACCGACAGGTTTTAGGTGTCATACGATTGACCCTAACAAAGAACGTGACGCATAACGTGGCGGAGGCCAAAACAACGGAGGAGATTAGGGATGGCAATGGGTAGGGTATGAGTCGGATTTCATACCTCCATCATCATACCCATTTATTAAATTCATCCTCATACCCATCGTGTAACCCTCTCACCCGAATTCATAAAATAACAGCGGAATTTAAAATTTTTCTTGAAGGAAAGAAGGTTTAAAATACATTTCCATATAGTCAAAAGTATACACATGATCAATCAAATGTTACAACAAAAAAACAAAATATCATTTTTATGATCATGTCCAAAATGCTATCAAAATAATCTTTCCTTCCTCCATCTCTATATGAATATGACTCCGGCCTCAATCAACGTCCCGGCTCGTCGCTCATATCTGCATCACATGAAATAACTGAAATGAGTATAAAACTCAGCAAATGGAACTCTTACATAGCAATGTACATATCACACTCTGAAAACATGCTTTGAAAACATTAAATACCATCAACTCTGAAACATGAATATCATAGAATGGATAACAATAACGATGATATTTATCTTTTCTCTGTTGGATTGATATCTATATAGTAACTCTGTCTCTGTACCTATATCCCATCGATATACATCGATAACTCTGAGGGATATAAGCCTATGGTCGTTGATCAACTAATTGCATGCAATCTCTGACTATGTATCTATCAATCCAATAAAACATTTGAATTCTCTCTTTGGCATTAAAACAAACACTTTGAAGACTCTATTTTCTTTTGTATTCCCTTTAACATAATTGAGACATAAGAATGTCTCTAATATACAACAAGGTGTATTATTACATAGCATGAATCAAATGGAAGGGAATAACACTTTAAAACCATTGAAACACAATACATATATTATCATGTGAGCACAAGGAAATAAATTCCACTTACAACACTTGGAACCTTGAATCTATACCCTTGGTACACAACCTACAACAATAAACCATAATTTGCACCATCAATAACCCAATAATCACAAACTCATACCATTAAATCCATAAAACCGACACCATCAACAAACCCATGATTTCTCCCAACACCAAAACCAAGAATAAACTATACCACAAGCTTACCTTAGCTCCTTGAACCCACAAGAACCTTGATCACGCTTCAATAATCCAACAAGTAGCTTGAATCAAAGAAAGAAAATGAAACCCTAACCTTCCCTTGAGAGAAAGAACCAAGAAAATGGGAGAAGAAATGAGAAAAATGAACCAACTCTTGCATTATATCACTTAAATCTCGAAAACACGCTTCTACTGTTCATGCACCGCGGGTGCTACCTCACCGCGGGTGCGGTGTGCCTTCGACACCTCAACCAAATTTCTGAAATCGACGACCGCGGGTGCGGTGTGTGTCTCTTCGGCAATTCCACCAATTCTGCAATAAAGACCGCGGGTGCGCTGCACAAATCACCGCGGGTGCGGTCTGCTCTCGGCCAAAACAATTCTATGCAACAAAAATTGAATCGCAACGCTGATACAACACAACTACCCATCAACTAATATCAACAATACCACAAAACAATAATAACCAACAATACTATGACCCATAATCACAACTCTTAACATCTAAATCAAACTTAATCTTAACCAAATAATCCATAAACATACGAAATCTTAAACTGTACCGTTCACCAGGCTTGGATATTACAATCTCCCCTCCTTAGAGGAAATTTCGTCCTCGAAATTGACGTCACTGCACAAACAACTCAGGATACTTCTCTTTCATCTCATCCTCTGGTTCCCACGTGGCTTCTTCAATCAGATGATTCCTCCAAAGGACTTTCACAATGCCGATCTCTTTGTTCCTCAACACTTTAACTTTGCGATCCAGAATCTGGACCGGAATCTCTTGGTACGTCAAATTCGGCGTCAAATCCAATGGCTCGTGGCGAAGAACATGGGAAGGATTCGCAATATATTTCCTGAGCATAGAGACGTGAAAAACATTATGAACTCTGTCAAGATCTGGCGGTAGGGCTAACCTGTAAGCTCGATCACCAACTCTATCCAAGATCTCAAATGGGCCAATAAATCTCGGACTCAACTTTCCCTTCTTGCCAAACCGCATCACACCCTTAAGAGGTGCTATCTTCAAGAACACATGATCGCCAACCTCAAACTGCAATGGCCTACGACGCACATCGGCATAACTCTTCTGTCTCGACTGCGCTGTCTTCATTCTCTCTCGGATAACAGCAACAACATCAGCAGTCTGTTGGACTAACTCTGGACCCAGCATCTTCCTCTCACCAATCTCATCCCAATACAAGGGAGATCTACACTTCCTACCATAAAGTGCTTCATACGGTGCCATGCCAATTGTCGCTTGGTAGCTATTATTATACGTGAACTCAACAAGAGGCAATTTAGAATTCCAGCTACCAGGATAATCGATAGTACAAGCTCTGAGCATATCCTCTAAAATCTGAATAACTCCCTCTGATTGACCATCGCTCTGGGGGTGATATGCTGTACTAAATGCTAACCGTGTACCCAGGGCTCTGTGCAAACTCTTCCAAAACTCTGAAGTAAATCTAGGGTCACGATCAGACACGATCGACACAGGAACACCATGAAGTCTAACAATCTCTGCTATGTACTCTTCGGCATACTGGTTCATGGAATATGTCATCTTGACTGGAAGAAAATGCGCTGACTTGGTCAATCGATCAAAAATAACCCAAATAGAGTTAAAACCTTTCTATGTTCTGGGAAGACCAGTCACGAAATCCATCGTAATGTGCTCCCATTTCCATTGAGGAATCGGCAATGAAAACAATGTCCCAGCAGGTCTCTGGTGCTCGATCTTCACCTGCTGACAAGTTAGGCACTGAGAAATAAACATGGCAATATCTTTCTTCATACCTGGCCACCAATAGAGTCTACGAAGATCCTGATACATCTTAGTGCTGCCTGGATGTATCGAGTATGGCGCTGTATGTGCCTCTGTCAAGACGTCTCGCCGAATATCATCACCAGCAGGAATGCAAATACGGCCTCTAAACGTCACCAAACCATCTCTATTCGTCGCGAACTCTGAATTACCTCTCTCCTCTGTTCTAGCTCTCAACTCTAACAACTGAACATCAATAGCCTGCTCTCTACGGATCCTGTCCGTCAATGTAGCCCGAATAACCAACGCTGAAAAACGAGCAATGGTTCCAGGAACCACCAAAGCTATCTCCTCTCGCTGCAAATCTAACAACAACGGCTGCTGAATCATAGAACTTAAAGAAGAACTCGACTTACGGCTCAATGCATCCGCTACAACATTCGCCTTCCCTGGGTGGTAACTAATAGTCACATCATAGTCTTTGACAAGCTCTAACCACCGTCTCTGTCGCATATTAAGTTCTTTCTGTGAAAACAAATACTTTAAACTCTTGTGGTCTGTGAAAATTTCACACTTTTCGCCATACAAATAATGTCTCCAGATTTTCAGGGCGAAAACCACAGCTGCCAGCTCCAAATCATGCGTAGGATAATTCTTCTCGTAATCCTTCAACTGGCGAGAAGCATAGGCTATAACTTTACCTCGTTGCATCAACACTGCACCGAGGCCCTTCTTCGACGCATCGGTAAAAACAACAAAGTCCTCTGAACCACTGGGCAAAGCAAGTACTGGAGCTGTCGTCAACTTATCTTTCAACTCCTGGAATCCTCTTTGGCATTCATTGGACCACTCAAACTTCACAGTCTTCCTCGTCAGATTAGTTAACGGCAGGGCAATCTTGGAAAAGTCTGAAATAAAACGACGATAATAACCCGCCAAACCAAGAAAACTGCGTACTTCTGGTACAGTGGTAGGAATAGGCCACTTCTGAATCGCCTCTATTTTCACTGGATCAACAGCTATACCATCCTTCGAGACAACATGGCCTAAGAAAGAAATCTGCTCCAACCAGAACTCACACTTCTTCAACTTAGCATACAACCTCTTCTCTCTCAGCAACTGAAGAACAACTCTGAGGTGCTCTGAATGAAGCTCTCTGGTCTTGGAGTAAATCAAAATGTCATCGATAAAAACAATGACAAAGCTATCCAAATACGGCTTGAACACACGGTTCATAAGATCCATGAAGACTGAAGGAGCATTGGTCAGACCAAAAGACATCACAAGAAATTCATAGTGACCGTACCTGGTCCGGAACGCCGTCTTAGGGATATCAGACTCCCTAACCTTCAACTGATAATAACCAGATCGCAAATCAATCTTCGAGAACACTGTAGCCCCTTGCAGTTGGTCAAAAAGGTCATCTATCCGTGGCAACGGATACTTATTCTTAATCGTCACTTTGTTGATCTCTCTATAATCAATACACAGCCGCAACGACCCATCTTTCTTCTTGACGAAAAGAACCGGAGCTCCCCAAGGCGAAGAACTCGGCCGAATAAAACCTTTATCCAATAGATCCTGCAATTGCGTCTTCAACTCTTTCATCTCTGAAGGGGCCATTCTGTACGGAGCCTTAGAAATAGGAACCGTACCTGGAACTAGATCAATCACAAACTCTACATCTCTGTCCGGCGGTAAACCCGGCACATCATCCTCAAATACATCAGAGAACTCTCTCACAACATCAATATCATCAATATTCAACTTCACAATTCTATCCATATCCACAATCGAAGCCAAAAACCCATCACAACCTCTAAACAACAACTTCTTAGCCTCAAGACACGAAATAAAAGGAAGGATCAGCGAAGTACCTGCACTGGCGAACAAACCTTCCCTATTGCCATCATCTGCAAATTTCACCGTCTTAGCAATGCAATCAATCACTGCACGGTAAGTTGATAGCCAATCCATGCCAAGTATAATATCAAACGCAACCATCGGAATAACAATCAAGTCGGCATAAACAACTCGCCCATCAATTTGAACAGAGCACGCATACACAATAGATGTTGGGCACAACACATCTCCCGAAGGCAAAACAACATTAAACTGGAGGGGAATAACAGAAGGAACTATACCCAAAGATCTCAAAAATAGTTCAGACATAAAAGAATGAGTAGCACCTGTATCAATCAATGTCGTAGCTACTCTGCCTGAAATTAAAATAGTGCTAGAGATCACAGAAGAATCATGGTTTATACCTTCCTTTGTCATGGTAAAGATGCGACCCTGCACCTTCTCTTTACTCGAGCCTCTTGGACAATCCTTGGCTATATGGCCTGCAGTGCCACAACGGTAACAAGTATGAGTACCAAATCTGCACTCTCCCCGATGATGTCTACTGCACTTGGGACACAATGGCTTCTCAGGATCAGATGGAACTGTCGGTGGTTTAGGACTCGGCTCCAACTTGCCTTTCCCTTTAAAATGGTCCTTTCCTCTTTGGCTCGAACCTTGACCTCTTTGAGCAACAAACTGCTGCCTCGCCTGTCTCTCTCTGGCAATGTCTTTCTCATCTTGCTCGGCCAACAAAGCCTTAGACACAATCTCTTTGAATGTCACCGCCTTCGACATATCGATGTCCCTTCTGATTTCTGCTCGAAGGCCTCTAATGAAATGAACACCTTGTCTTTGTCGTTGGAGGCAATATACGGAGCAAACAGACAGCCCTCTTCAAACTTCAGAATATACCTCATCAACATTCATCCCTCCTTGACGAAGTTCTAAAAATTCAGTCACCTTCCGAGCTCGAAGTGCATCTGGGAACTACTTGTCATAGAAAAGATCAGTGAACTCTTGCCACTTCAATGCTGGAACATCAACACTTACCTTGGTAGCATTCCACCAAATGCGTGCAGCTTTGACTCACATGAACACTGCACAACTGATTCTGTCCTTATCTTCATAGTTGAGATGATCGAAAATCGCCTCAAGAGCTTTGACCCACTCTACAGCCACCAATGGATCAGTGCTTCCTGCAAATTCCGGCGGATCCATTCTCTTGAAAGCAGTAAAGATCCCATCGGTCCCAACTGCCTGAGCCACTTGACCTCTTACTTGACCTCTACCTTGGCCTATACCTTGCAAACGTAACAACTGTTGGATCTGCTCACTATGGACCTTAGCTTGCTCTTTCAGTAGCTTGCCGAACTCATCGACAACTCTAGAGGAAGAACTATCCTCACCCTCTGAAGCCTTTCTCTTAGGAGGCATACTCCTACAATGTGCTCACATAATACATATCAACCAATGACAATAATTAGATGTAGAAGAAGACATACCCGGACTGTTGAAAGTAGACGAAGTCATATGCATTGGTCCGAAGAACGGTGCTCTGATACCACTAAATGTAACCCTCTGACCCGATTTCATAAAATAACAGCGGAATTTAAAATTTTTCTTGAAGGAAAGAAGGTTTAAAATACATTTCCATATAGTCAAAAGTAGACACATGATCAATCAAATGATACAACAAAAAAACAAAATATCATTTTTATGATCATGTCCAAAATGCTATCAAAATAATCTTTCCTTCCTCCATCTCTATATGCATATGACTCCGGCCTCAATCAACGTCCCGGCTCGTCGCTCTTATCTGCATCACATGAAATAACTGAAATGAGTATAAAACTCAGCAAGTGGAACTCTTACATAGCAATGTACATATCACACTCTGAAAACATGGCTTTGAAAACATTAAATACCATCAACTCTGAAACATGAATATCATAGAATGAATAACAATAACGATGGTATTTCTCTTTTCTCTGTTGGATTGATATCTATATAGTAACTCTGTCTCTGTACCTATATCCCATCGATATACATCGATAACTCTGAGGGATATAAGCCTATGGTCGTTGATCAACTAATTGCATGCAATCTCTGACTATGTATCTATCAATCCAATAAAACATTTGAATTCTCTCTTTGGCATTAAAACAAACACTTTGAAGACTCTATTTTCTTTTGTATTCCCTTTAACATAATTGAGACATAAGAATGTCTCTAATATACAACAAGGTGTATTAATACATAGCATGAATCAAATGGAAGGGAATAACACTTTAAAACCATTGAAACACAATACATATATTATCATGTGAGCACAAGGAAATGAATTCCACTTACAACACTTGGAACCTTGAATCTATACCCTTGGTACACAACCTACAACAATAAACCATAATTTGCACCATCAATAACCCAATAATCACAAACTCATACCATTAAATCCATAAAACCAACACCATCAACAAACCCATGATTTCTCCCAACACCAAAACCAAGAATAAACTATACCACAAGCTTACCTTAGCTCCTTGAACCCACAAGAACCTTGATCACACTTCAATAATCCAACAAGTAGCTTGAATCAAAGAAAGGAAATGAAACCCTAACCTCCCCTTGAGAGAAAGAACCGAGAAAATGGGAGAAGAAATGAGAAAAATGAACCAACTCTTGCATTATATCACTTAAATCTCGAAAACACGCTTCTACTGTTCATGCACCGCGGGTGCGCTACATACCTCACCGCGGGTGCGGTGTGCCTTCGGCACCTCAACCAAATTTCTGAAATCGACGACCGCGGGTGCGGTACTTATCCCACCGTGGGTGCGGTGTCTCTTCGGAAATTCCACCAATTCTGCAATAAAGACCGCGGGTGCGCTGCACAAATCACCGCGGGTGCGGTCTGCTCTCGGCCAAAACAACTCTATGCAACAAAAATTGAATCGCAACGCTGATACAACACAACTACCCATCAACTAATATCAACAATACCACAAAACAATAATAACCAACAATACTATGACCCATAATCACAACTCTTAACATCTAAATCAAACTTAATCTTAACCAAATAATCCATAAACATACGAAATCTTAAACTGTACCGTTCACCAGGCTTGGATATTACACACCGGGTATTGAATTTCATCCCTATCCCCATACCCATCGGATTATCGGATACCCATACCCTACCCAAATACCCAATTATCATATACAATTTAATTTTTTCAAATTTAAATTGTTTCAATGAAGTTATGAATATTTATAAAATTATTTAAATGAACAATAAGAAAAATTATTCACGCTTTATAATAAGTGTGTGTGTGTGTGTGTATATATATATACATATGTATATATATACATACATACATACATACATACA
>NC_133313.1:14701469-14750462 GCF_012295235.1 Primulina huaijiensis
ATGAAGTTTTATATATTTTCTTTTCTTTAATATACAAAGCATCGTTTTCTTTAATTTTCAAATTTATGATTATATGTATTGAAAACTCCGAAAATCGGTGGATTGACTGATGAATCTTTAATATAAATAAATATAATCACTATATATATACATATATACATACATATATATTAATTTAAACGGGTATTCGGGTCGGGTGTGGGTCGTGTTATATCAAACCCGCCTCCATACCCGAACCCGAAAATCTCCATCCCCAATTACTCAATTATTTAATCGGGTCTAAAAATCCTTCCATACCCTCTTCTATTCGGGTCGGGTATCGGATCCTCCAACGGATACGGAGGAAATTGCCATCCCTAGAGGAGATGATGACCATTCTATCAGACATGTACGAGAAGCCATCAGCAAACAACAAAGTACATCTCATGAAGAAGTTATTCAACTTGAAGATGGGAGAAGGTGCTTCGGTGGCAAAACACATAAATGAATTCAACACGATTGTCTCCCAGCTGACATCGGTGGACATCAAATTTGATGATGAGATTCGGGTACTTATTCTTCTGGCGTCTTTACCAGACAATTGGGAACCGATGCGGGCAGCGGTTAGCAACTCTGTTGGGAAAGGAAAACTACAACTCAATGATGTTAGAGATCAAATCCTTGCTGAAGAAGTTCGAAGGAAAGACTCGAGTGTAGCAACATCATCGAGATCTGCTCTAAATCTTGATAACAGAGGAAGAGGCAGGAGTGGTGAAAGAAGTTCCAACCGATGGCGCGGTAGATCCAAGTCAAGAAATGGAAAAGACAAAAACATCTTTGAGAAGAATATGAAGTGCTGGAGCTGTGGGTGAGACTGGTCACCTGAAAAGTAACTGCAGATCAACGAAGAATAATGTCAATGCTGTCACTGAGGAAGTACATGATGGTCTGTTATTATCCATGGAAAGCCCTGTTGATTCTTGGGTTATGGACTCGGGAGCTTCGTTTCATACCACTGGTGATTGCGATGTATTTGATAATTACATCGCTGGCGATTACGGAAAAGTTTTCCTGGCTGATGGAAAATTCTTGGAAATTGTTGGTATGGGTGATGTACGAATGAAGATGTCGAATGGATCTTTCTGAAAAATCAACAAAGTAAGGCATGTACCAAATTGACACGCAATCTGATCTCGGTGGGACAGCTCGATGATGAAGGCCACAATGTGACCTTCGGTGATGGTTCCTGGAAAGTGAACAAAGGAGCCATGATTGTTGCTCGAGGAAAGAAAACTGGAACACTGTATATGACTTCTAGTTGCAGAGACACATTAGCAGCTGTGGATGCTGGAGCCAATTCAAGTCTATGGCATTATAGACTTGGACACATGAGTGAGAAGAGAATGAAGATGTTGGTGTCAAAAGAAAAGCTACCAGAATTAAAGACTGTTGAACACCAACTATGTGAAAGCTGTATCTTTGGAAAGCAGAAGAAGGTGAGCTTTTCAAAAGGCGGTAGAGAACCGAAAGCAGCAAAGTTGGAGCTGGTTCATACTGATGTATGGGGACCATCTCCTGTGACATCCCTTGGAGGCTCGAGATACTATGTCACATTCATTGACGATTCGAGTAGAAAAGTTTGGGTTTATTTTCTGAAAAATAAATCTGATGTTTACGAGACCTTTAAAAGGTGGAAAGCCATGGTGGAAAATGAGACCAACTTGAAGGTGAAGTGCTTACGGTCTGACAATGGTGGAGAATATGAAGATGATGAGTTCAAGAAATATTGTGCACAGAACGGGATCAAGATGGAGAAAACCATTCCTGGTACACCTCAACAGAATGGTGTAGCTGAAAGGATGAACAGGACCTTGAATGAACGCGCAAGGAGCATGAGATTGCATTCTGGATTGCCAAAATCATTCTGGGCTGATGCTGTTAACACTGCAGCATATCTGATCAACAGAGGACCTTCAGTACCATTGGACTACAAAATACTCGAAGAGGTTTGGAGTGGCAAAGAAGTAAACTTTTCTTTCTTGAAAGTGTTTGGATGTCTATCCTATGTTCATATTGATTCAGCAAGCAGAACAAAACTTGATCCAAAATCAAAGAAGTACTTCTTTATTGGTTATGGAGATAATGAGTTTTGTTATCGTTTCTGGGATGACCAAAATTGGAAGATCATTCGGAGCAAGGATGTAATCTTTAATGAGAAACTTCTGTACAAGGACAATTCAGACATTGGAGCTGGAGATGAATGTCCTGAAGTCAAGAAGACTGATGAAGTACCATTGACAAATATTCCTGTGAATGAATCGAAAAACAGTAACCAGGAATATGAAGAAGAAACTGCACAAGATGATGACCCACAAACTCCGGTGATTGAACTCAGGAGATCTTTGAGAACCATTAGACCACCTGAGAGGTAATCCCCTGCACTTCACTATATTTTGCTGACAGACAAAGGTGAACCGAAGACCTATGAAGAGGCAATGCAAAATGATGATTCAACCAAGTGGGAGTTGGCCATGGAAGATGAGATGGATTCACTGTCATCCAATCAGACGTGGGAGTTGACAGAACTTCCGCAAGGCAAAAAGGCGTTACATAACAAGTGGGTGTACCGGTTAAAAGAAGAGCCTGATGGTAGCAAGCGGTATGAGGCAAGACTTGTTGTAAAAGGCTTCCAACAACGGGAAGGAATTGATTACACAGAGATTTTCTCTCCGGTGGTTAAATTAACCACTATCAGGACTGTACTTGGACTAGTGGCGAAGGAAGACTTACATTTGGAGCAGTTGGATGTAAAGACTGCGTTTCTTCACGGTGACATAGATGAAGAAATTTATATGAAGCGGCCACAGGGCTTTGAAGTACGGGGAAAAGAGAGAATGGTGTGAAAACTTCAGAAGAGCTTGTACGGTCTCAAACAAGCTCCAAGACAGTGGTACAAGAAGTTTGATGGATTCATGAGTGAAAATGGTTTCCTAAGGTGTCAAGCTGATCACTGTTGTTATGTGAAAAAACTTGACGGTTCTTACATCATAATACTAATATATGTAGATGATATGCTGATAGCTGGAGCTTGTCTGGAAGAAATTGATAAACTCAAGAAAGATTTATCAAAGGAATTTGCCATGAAGGATTTGGGTGCTGCAAAGCAAATCTTTGAAATGAGGATCTTTAGAGACCGGGTGAATGGATTCTTGAAGTTATCTCAAGAAGAGTACGTGAAAAAGGTGGTTAGCAGATTTAATATGGATGAAGCTAAATCTGTGAGTACCCCTTTGGCTAGTCATTTCAAACTAACCAAAGCACAATCACCATCGACGGAGCAGGAGCAGGCTTATATGAATAAGGTTCCTTATGCTTCTGCTGTCGGAAGCCTCATGTATGCAATGGTCTGCACAAGACCAGACATAGCACATGCAGTGGGAGTTGTGAGCAGGTTTATGAGTAATCCAGGAAAGCAACACTGGGAAGCAGTTAAGTGGATTCTCAGGTATTTGAAAGGTACCGCTAGTTGTTCTTTATGCTTCAGGAGATCAAAATTTGGCTTACAAGGTTTTGTCGATGCCGATATGGGCGGTGACCTGGATGACAGGAAAAGTACTACTGGATATGTGTTCACATTAGGTGGTACAGTTGTAAGCTGGGTGTCTAAGCTGCAAAAGATTATTGCGCTTTCGACTACTGAGGGATAGTATGTTGCATTTACAGAAGCTAGTAAGGAGATGATATGGTTGAGATCCTTTCTGGAGGAATTGGGTCAGAAGCTTGAAGATAGCACATTATACTGTAACAGTCAGAGTGCTATTCATTTAACAAAAAATCCTATTTATCATGCTAGGACAAAGCATATACAGGTTAGGTACCATTTCATTAGATCAGTGCTGGAAGATAGAGTCTTGATGCTGGAGAAGATTCTTGGAAGTAAAAATCCAACCGATATGCTCACGAAGACGGTAACCATGGACAAACTGAAGTTGTGTTCAACTTCAGTTGGACTACAAGTATAAATGGAGATATATGAGCTGCTGCAATGATGTTGTGAAGACATGATTGAAATCAAGTCTTCAAGTGAGAGAAATGTTAGGTGAGGTGGGGCCCGCTGAATAAAAAATTAAGAAAATTGGTATCCCACATCGATTTTTTCTGAAAGCTGGACTAGGGAATTAGTTATAAATAGAGCTCAATTCCTTCAGTTATTGTATCCCAAAATCAAAAGCTTTTTAGCTTTGATAAAAAAAAGTGCATAGAAAAAAAGAGTGTATTTTTTTCTGGAGTGCGGGAATTCTCTTGTGTGAGTTAGAGAAATTATTTTCTCGGTATACTCGGGTTGGGAGTGTGAGAAATATTGAGTGTATTGGTGTATACACTTGTTGTAATATTTCTTCCAGTTATAAAAGTTGCAGTGCTCCGTGGACGTAGCCTATATTGGGTGAACCACGTAAATATTTGTGTTCTTGTTGGTTATTTTACTCCGCAAATTTTGGGTACTATTATCATCTTGATCGGCATCGCTTCGGTGTAATTCCCCAACAAAGATAACTCCTTTATTTGAGAAAGACTCGTTACTCCCTGTAGAGATGACTCCCTTTGTTCTTGTAAAATGATATAATGATAATGCATTGATCATTTAGCTATGAAGTCGTTCTTTTTAAGAAATATTGGTTCCTCGACTTAGAAGTCATGGACTCCCTCGCTTCTTTGGAGCGACTCGGCTTCATATTATCATAATTATACTTCTTCTTTTGCACCATCAACATAATGAAGTCTTTCTCTCACTTCGAAATTCTTCCTCTTCCGAATATATATAACATCTCTTTATTTTTCGTTTTGGAGCCATATGTGCCCCTATCATTAGAGACTCTCTCGTGCATCTTTAACCTTTTGAACTCCCTAACCCTTAGTAGAATGAGTCATTGGGGTACACTTGACTCCCACCTGTTAGAGACTCCTTATGTAGATTTGACCATTCGATAAATAATATAGTGACTTCCTAGCGTATATGCAAATAATTTTCCCTCGGGTGATATTTATTTCCTCTATTTTGGTAAGACAATATATATTTGGTTCATTGGTCTAATATGGAATGACTCCACAGAGTGTCATTGATTCCTCCTAGGTCATCTAACATTAACACTTTGACTTATTGGCTTCAGAGTCATTATTCTTATTGAAAAGGGTTGGTTCTTTGACTTAAAAGGCGTGGACTCCACAATATCTCTTAAGTGGTTCTCCTAAAGGAATTCATTATGGAAAATAGATCTTCATCAATGACCATTACATTTTTCTTTGCAGGAAATTTGATTATTCTCTCGTTCATTTTTTCTGAAAAATATATTTAATAGCATAACCAAATTTAGATGAATGATTAAATGAGTTGTAATACTTACAATACTGTGTGTTTGATATGAATTTTCTAATTATGATATTATTGTAAAAATAATAATTTCGAAACTATTAAATAATAATACATGACATTCAAAATCTCTAAGCCAATAAATATATTAAATTCAAAAATCAATGAAGCGTTTCACGAATACGTGTCGAGCAACAAAGTATTCGAGTGCAAAATGAC
Organism: Primulina huaijiensis; assembly: GCF_012295235.1. Classification (NCBI taxonomy): domain Eukaryota; kingdom Viridiplantae; phylum Streptophyta; class Magnoliopsida; order Lamiales; family Gesneriaceae; genus Primulina; species Primulina huaijiensis. The sequence continues at coordinate 14,707,036 of NC_133313.1, forward strand.
CCTGGAAGGTAGCCAGGACGTGCCCTAGCCGCCAGTAACACGCACCCAGCGCACTAGGCCGAGGACAGCACACCCCAGTAGATGAAAATCCTTACCTCAGCATGCCTCTGTGAGAGAACAACGCACTCCAGCGTACAGAATTCCCCGCCCCAGCGCGCCGTAGTGCAGAATGCTACATAAAACCCTAACTTATGATTTTTGTTGTATTTTTTATACAGACACCTTGTAAAACCATTATTGATGATTAATTGAATAATATTGAAGAGTTTTCTCTCTTTTCAAAGCTTTGGCTTTGTATACAATTTTGTGTGTTTCTCAAAATCAAATTCATCAAAATTTCATAAATTTGTGGCGTCTGTCGATTTTTTTTCACTCAACAAAGTATTCGAGTGCAAAATGGCCTCGGAATGAAGCCAGGACGCACCCTAGCAGCCAGAAACACGCACCGTGCACACCAGGCCGAGGACAGCACACCCCAGCAGATGAAAATCTATACCTCAGCATGCCTCTGTGTGAGAACAACGTGCTCCAGCGGACAGAATTCCCCGCCCCAGCGCGCCGTAGTGCAGAATGCTACATAAAAACCCTATCTTACGATATTTGTTGTATTTTTTTATATAGACACCTTGTAAAACGATTATTGAATATTATTGATGATTAATTGAATAACATTGTAGAGTTTTCTCTCTTTTCAAAGCTTTGGCTTTGAATACAGTTTTGTGTGTTTCTTAAAATCAAATTTATCAAAATTTCATAACTTTGTGGCGTTTGTCGATTGTTTTTCACTCGGATTGTCAAGGACAAGTTTTTTGAAGGTTCGTTTGAAATAGATTGTTATTCCTCATGTTATTTATCACTAAACCGCGTGATTTAGGGTGAATACATGTTACTTGTTTTCAAAGATTAAAGATCAGTGGTTAAAGAAATCTTGTTGTTCATTGAATCGATGGCACGACTGGGTCTAGTTCGCATTTGCCTTTCTTAGGTAACCGGATTCGCATCAATGTTTTTCAACTCCATTTGTTCAAGGTTGATAAAGAGGACTAGTCATAACATTCACATGGTACATTGGTTGCTTTCCATTTTCCATTTCCGTTTCGTGGTGGTGTGTATCATTCCTCCTAGTTGGGAGTATAATTAATAGATAAAATATAACTTCTAGAAATTGAAAAAATATAGGAACCAAATTTGATTGTGAGTTCAAATCTTCTAAGAAAATATCGCACTAAAAAAATGAAAACTTAATAAATAAATTTCCAACATGATTTTTGTATCTACAATAATCCTTAGGAATTTAGGAAATATAAAATATAACATAGTGATGAAAAATAGGCTTGAATCTAAACCAAAAAGATGAAAAATACTTGAATATGAAAACTGGAATTTTGTTATAATCAGACAGGTGATCGAACTGGTCTATCTTAGAATAGTGATTCAATCGGTTCAACCCAAAAGTCGGACCAGAATACTATTATATTATATAAAATAATAATGTAATATAGTAAATTATATATTTTAAATTCTAAAGATCTTAAATGTATATATAAATAATAAAAATATATTTATCAAAGTTTAAAATCTAGACAACGACAAACATATAATCAAAATATCAAATATAATTACATATATTTTTTAAACAAAAAAATAAATAAAATTAGCTCAAATACTGCTAAAATAAAAATTTTAACAAAGTTCAAAATCCAAATAATATATGTATATCAAAAATAAAATTTTAGATTTAATAAAAAATCAAATTTTTAAATGAAAAAAGGCGAATAGATCGACGGGTTTTTAAGCAGTTCACGCGTTCAAGACCAGTTTGAATGTAAAACAGTTTTGGCTATGGTTCAGACCGGATTCACGACCGTCCATTTTTTTATAAATAGTTGTTGCAACATTCAATTCTTCTTAAGATCGAAGCAAAAGGAACAATCCATGCAATTTAAGTGGTGAGAAAAAAAAATACCTTAGTCTTAGTGTTGGGGCATATATTTTTATTTAGGCCCAAAGTTGGATAGACCCAAAACATAATTAAGCCCAAGAAGATAAATAAAAGAAGCATATCAGATAAGAAAGCTCATTAATTCAAAATTGTTTGAGTAGGTCAAATCGCGTGTAGATAGGAGAACATCGTGGGAAAGAAACATGGGCAGGTCGTGAGTCATGGGAAGAGTCGAAGAAACTGCACCTTACAGTGAAGAAAAAGAGGGAATCGGCTAACATAGAGGACACACAATCTCTCGCACAAATTCTAGCAAACTCCCTGCAGAATTCTCATAACTTTAATCAATCGTTTTCATAGTTTTCATTCAAACTTTCATTAGTTCAAGTCATTTTCTTTCAGAATTCCACAACGTTCTTTGTTTTATGTTAACAAACAATTTTTGGCACGTAGTGTAACACCATTATGCTGCCAAGAGGGAAATAAAATGTTAATCAATGGGATGGAGAGTCTCTACAAAGACAGGAAGAGATTCATGCTCCGCTGACAGAACAACCGGCTGCTGAAGAGCCGACCAGGGAGTTGAATTTGCATCCAAATCATATTCTTGAGGTATATGATCATATTTCAAACCGTTTGGTCGAAGAGTTGACTACAATGAAAATTGAAGAGATATCACAAGCACTGTCCAAGGCTATGTCTGATTTCTTGAAGACGGTATTAGGTAAACCGAACCAGTCAAATAGTAAAGGGCAGAATTATAGTAAAAAAAAAAAGAAACTAGGGAAACAACCTAGTCCAGGGAAGAAACCAAGTCCAGGAATTTGAACAGGGAGCAGGAAACTCAAGGCCTGGTGATCCCCACCACCCAGAGTTCACTCTCCAAAATCAGCTAGAGAGAAGGTATACACCACCTCACAAGAGAGAAGAGACCTTAGGGGGGAGAGCCCAGCCATATTCACGTGCTCATGGAGTGGGGAGCTCGAAACAACCTATTACTCAAGTGTACAGCGTGACAAATCCTCTGTACCATCCATGAGCTTATCATGACATGTCACACATAGATTATAAAGGAATAGATGGCTGCTTCTCAGGAGGTAATGTTGGTTTAAATGCATGGTTCCAAGCTCAAGGGGAAAATTATTATCATCACCCACTCCCAGCTCGTAACATCCATGTAATTGATCCAGAAATGGTGAGAGAAACTGTTCAAGAGCTATATGGGCCGGCCATGAGACAGATTGGCCACCCATAGTTCCACAAACCCTATCCAGAATACATAGACGTGAATAACTCATATCCAAGGGGTTATAGAGTTCATGATTTCAGTCTATTCTCTGGTAAGGACGGCCAGTCCAGCATGGAACACATAGCCAGATTTATCATCCAGTGCGGGGAACTAGCCAACTTGGAGAACTTCAACAACTTAAAGTTGTGACTATTCCCAAATTCTCTCACAATGACTGCATTTGCTTGGTATGCCTCGCTCCTCAGAAATTCAGTGATGAATTGGCAAGAGATTGAAAGACAATATCACATTCAATTCTACAGAACAGAACCAGAAGAGTTGAAAGGTCGAGAATATTGTAAGTATCACAACTCATATAATCACGCAGTGACAGACCCACGAAGTAGGCCTTTATGCTACCTAAGATATGGCAAGAAAGAATTACAAAGAGCGGAGAGTTGAGCTCGTCGGGTGAGACAACGAAGAATAAATAAATAACAGAGTAGAATGAGAGTGCTATGCAAACCACAAAAAGATCCGGAAGTTGATTTTGGTATAAAAATAGGCTAATTAACCATTTTTGTATGTGTTTAGTTATCTGTTGTACGACTTTATTTGAAATAGGCCTTAGAGTGACCAATGTAAATATTTGTTCGTTGTAATTCAAAAATAAAATGATCAAATGAAGTTGGCCAATAGGCCACTTGTATCATATTAGATTCATTTCGTTTCTTTAGAGAGTTATTTGGATCAGGGTATAAGAGCCAATGGAAAACTCCTTTCCCAACCAACATCCAACCAAAATACATCAAACATCCGACATCACATTCAACTTCTCTTCATTCCCCAACCAACATCTAGCAAGAAAATATCAAATCAGCACTCACTGAATATAAAGCGGAGTCACTGCATGCAGGAGCAATAAGTAAGCATGTAGGCGGGAAAGGGGTCCGATTGAAGTTCAATGCATAGACGTGTGCGAGAAAAGGATCCGACATAAGTGTAAAGCAGAAATGCTAAGGATGGAAGAAGTTGCTGTGAGTGAATGCACCATATAGTTTCAAGCATAAGGTCAGAATTACCTATGTTGCAAGCTCATATGTATATGTTCAGCTCTAGAAACTTGTCATACATGCGCAACAGTCACCGGTTAGTTCGGCGAAAATATGGCTTGTCAATACTCGTCTTAGTAACATATGCAACCAACAAAAAACGCCACGGAAACTCTCTCATAATGCAAACATTCCAATCTATTTGTACCAACCAAATGAGTTCCTAGATTCGTGGGTTGTTCAATGTGTCAAGGGGTTGAGACCAAGGCAGTAGAAAAATAGATAGCCATGAAAAAAAATAGTTCGTACAGTCTTCAGCAGTANAAACACTTGAAATATTCATTCGTTAAGAAAACTGATATGTTTTATATACTGTGCAACTGAAAACTGAATTTACGGGAAAATCAGTTAGAGCTTATATCAGTTCAGTTATGGACAAAACTGAACTGATCAAATCAGTTAAGAACAAAACAAGCAGTTAAACAGTTAAGAGACACAGGATATGTTTATGGAAGTTCGGAGACTTCAACTGCTCCTACGTCACCCCTTCTACCTCCANAAATAACTTAAATATAGGAAAATCAGTTAGAGCTTATATCAATTCAGTTATGGACAGAATTGAACTGATATGAGCTTAACTGATCAAATCAGTTAAGAACAAAACAAGCAGTTAACCAGTTAAAAGACACATGATATGTTTATGGATGTTCGGAGAGTTCAACTGCTCCTACGTCACCCCTTCTACCTCCACGGGTAGGTTACACTAGAAGACTTAGATTTGTACAACACCTTATACTAATCCTACACATCTTAGGACTTACCCACTGCCTAACTGAACTCCTAGTCTAGACTGAAGGCAGCATCTTCCGGCCAACACTTCTTTAACGTCTATGTGTCAAAGACTACATACACAAGTTTATTGTCTTTGTGCAAGACTGTAATTTGGGTGGTGGTGTGTGTGCGTGTGTGTGAGAACTAAACAATGATAACAACCCGAAAGTGTTCTCACACACTGAGGGAAAATAAGCTTCTAATCTAAGCTGATATAACTTGAAGTGTTCCCTCTGGGCAAATTCCTTCTAGTAAGCAGATATACAATATGTGTGCCCTACTTCTTGTTGTGTTCTATCTTTCAGCCACACTGTGTATTGTGTATTATTGTTGTTTATGAGACTTCACTGATCTTCTATTTATAGGCGCGAAGCTTGATCGTACAGTGAGACTCAATTATTGTATCCGTTGGATTTTGAATTTTTTCCTTGGAATCTATTCCGGAACTTTTGGCTTTAAGTTTCTGATGCAACGTTCATGATTGTACTGTGATAGTACAATTGCTTTTGTACCGTTGCGCGAAGCTGTAATCCATTAAGTAAGCTTGCCGTGATCTGCAACTAATTGCTCATAACTGATGTTCTGAACTGGTTCTTCAAACTGATCAGCAACTGGTCTTTGAACTGATCTAGTGAAATCAGTTGACTCATCAGCTGAACTGATTTCACTGATTCAGTTTACCTGTTCAGCTGGGCTTTTCATCAGTTGAACTCTTCATCAGCTGGCCGGGCTTCTGAAGATCTTTTACTGAATTACCTATCAATTGGACATTCAGTTGCGCTGGTTGCGATGCATCAGTTGAACTTGTTCAGTTCGTTCGATCAGTTGGTTCTTTCAGTTAGCATCTTCGATAGCTTCAGTTTTGGCTTGTAAACTGATCATTTCAGTTTCAGCTATCTGCGCACTAAGGTAGGTTATTAGATACAAAATAACAAGTTTTTTTAACATCAAAATTAAGCAAATATTGCGAACTTGAAAAATTCCAACAGCTATTTTTCGAAAATAACATGTACAAGCATGCATGCAATAACTGCTGTAAATAACACATTTTAAAATAAGAGAAATCCGATACTGAAAATCACTGCAGTCAAAATATTTTCAGAACTCTTGACAAATCATCAACATAAAAATACATAGTTTGAAAATATCCAACACACTCGTAACTCATAAATATGATGTGAGAAAGAAATAAGGTCATCGGGTTAGCGTGCGCACATCCAGCCATGTCTACTCAGTTTTCGGCACCTCCAGTCTCCTGATCGATATGCTCACCTGCATCATTCACACCTAGCAAGTCTAAAGACTCAACAAACCTATAACGTTATAGCAAATACATATACATAACAGGCGACAGTGAAAAGTATTGTAATAAAGATATGTTTCATGAACTCGTAAAATCGTATGCATAATCATGACTTGTTAAAGCATAACCCTTTTAATAACATAACTCAACATATCATCATATACATGTTCGTTTTCTTAATTTGAATTCCGTTCATTAGCTATGAATTTCGTATCATCGTGTTAGGCGATGGATCCATCTACGTGTAACCGCGGTACTCGGCAGCGGAGACATCAGTGACAACATTACCCGTTTACTGAGCCTTGGCCTTACATATCATCGTATTAACTTATTCGTATTAGTCACAACCAACTCCCTTCCTTCAAAAACATGTCATCATATTCATCACTTAAGAAAAACATGCATATACATAAAATTTTCCTTAAAACCAAGCATGAAACGTATTTTTTCACATTTACTCTAAAAGTCATGTACGTAATGCATAAACATTTAAAAAAATGTCAAATTGTGCTCAAGGCGCTGTCAAAACTAAAAACTTGACTTGGGTGCATAATAATCATTTTGCCCCTGGAAACCCAAAATGACCATTTTACCCCTGGACTTCCAAATTTCGATCCGAAGCTTACCAAACTCCTTAAAACACCTCAAAACTTATTTATAAACATTTCTTAGACGTAAACTCGAGCCCGTTTCAAAACCTATACAATTCGTTTTAAAAATTGGATTGGGGCCCCGATTTTAGCCCGAATCAACCCGGAACTTAACCAAATTTTTCCTATCTCAAACCAGGACTTAACTCTACTTGACCAGCCTCTAAAAAAATAATTCCAAACCCCTTATGACCCCTAAACCATAACCAAAAGTTGTTGGAAATTTTCTGCAAGTTCACACTCGAGACCCTAGTGCACCAACTCTTGAAAAGTTCGATCCCAACCTACAAGCCGACGTGACCAGCCTCGCACCAGCCCTCCTAGCCCACCTTAGGACCCTACTGGACCGACCTAAGCCTAGCCCTCAGCCCCATGCAAGTGCACCACTCGAACCACCAAGAAAAGCACACGGTCGCGTCTCCCTCGAAGCACCTCGGCCCCTAACTAATCGACCTCCTTTCTACCCGAGACCAGCTGGATATGGACCTCCCCTAGACCTTGGTTGGACCTTCCTGGATCGCACCTTGGCTTGGTTAAGCCCTCCCTCAGCCGAGCCTACCCAAAACCCTCACCAAACCACACGAAAACCTAGCAGCCTATTGACAACCATTCGACCCTCACCTAGACCGTGCACACTAAGAATTCCAGCATCGTGTTACCTTAATTTACAGCATACACGCCCCTTAGAAATCATGAAAATCGGCAGCCCCTTGCAACAATACATGAAAACGTGAGAATGAGCCAAGAAATGATGCAATTTTCATGTCAAACTTGAATCAAAATTCCAACTCAAGGTAGATCACAAAATTTTCGTGCAATTCAGCATAATATTGGCGTGAATGAAGAGAAAAAGAAGATACATGTATGCCTTAACGTTTAAATGATCAAAATATTGAAGAATTACGCGCGGTACGTGAACCGGAGAGGCGGGGGACAAGTTTTCTTGAAGAAACTATGGGGTCCGGTGACTGCTGGTTCTTTGCTGCTGAAAACCGTTTGGAAGGAGGCTGCTAATGAGGGTTAGGGTTTTCTAATTAGGTTTAAAGAATAAAAGAGCACACTAATGGACAATAATTTGAATTTTAAAAAGATTAAATGGGTTTTGAGCCCCTTAAGCATTAAAACAAACCCAACAAGCCCAATAACACTTTCGAAAAATATTTCGATTTGATACGTTTTAGAAAATATGTCTGAACCCTCAAAAAGTCCTATGAATCGTTAAATTTGCGTACCGGTAAAAATATAACCCGACTGGTAAAAATACCCGACCAAAGACCATTTTCAAAAATCATAATTAAAAACATCTCATATTAAATAAAAATAATTGTTCAATAAAAATATTTTTCCTGAAAATCCCCGGTCTACGTTCCTCGTTTGAGCGCAAAATATAACTTAAAACCCTAATACATGAAACTTTAATAAACCATGAATTAAAACCACATATTCATGTTAAAACCATGCATTAAATGCATAAAAATCATTAAACACATATTTAAATAAAACTCTAGACTGCATGCATTCAGGTTACGTAGCTTGAATTTCATGGACTTTACAGTAAACAAGACAAAAGAGTTCAGGACATACATATTTTAGTAAATGCAAGAGACTGGATAAGGAGAGTGTCCAAAGCAGAGGCAATCACAAACTTTATAACGCTAGAAGAATTGGCATGAATGACGGGGGGACACAAATGTGGCAACAACGTCCAATAGTGAGTTGGCAAAGTCGACATGATGGAAGAAGTGGAAACTTCTCTAGCCACAGATAAACCAACAAAACAGATATAAGGTACGTGAGTAAAGCAATTCTTCACAAAAAGAAAAACAAGCAACAAATCTATACCTATTCTCACAGCCAGTGTGTTTATTGGAACTGTAAATGTCTACCAAGAGGGTAAGCCTACATTACTGGGGAAGTCCACTGATAAATAAATCTTAAAAGGCCAACTAATGCCCTAAAGCCACAAGATCATCACCTTGCAAAACCTAATGGAAGATGCAAAAGCACACAAGTGATTCCAAGATACCAACATGGAGTAGTTATGAATGAATAGGACCAACAATGCACACATGAGTCAAATATTAAGGGAACAATTTCAAGGGAAAAGAAACAAAAGACATCATATACCGTATTGTGAAGAAAAAAGTAATCGAATCCTAGATGTCATGCCATGGGAGTTACTACACGAGAACGACAACAACTGGATAGAAAATGGAGCAGATGCAAGGAAAATACCCTGGAGTGGGAAATCATGGTCATGGCTACCAGGGGCAATGATTTAAGAAACCGAGACAACAAATCATGCAAGTCAAAGCGGAGAGCGAAAATGAAATGCACATGCGGGCGACAATAGAACACAGTGGAGTCCCGGGGATGAGTGAGCAGATGGAGATTCGATGATGACAATGGATTTTGTTCAGACCAGATGATGGAGTCATGAGTAGGGGCAGACATTGGTGACTCGTGCTTGTAGCTTGGGCGATGACCTCGGTTGGATATCGGAGCGGAAGGACTATGACAAGAAGCGGTTGCACAGACACGACATATGTGTGATGGTATCACAAGAAGGCTTTATGATTGGAACAAGTTTGGGTCTTGCAAATGTTTCTGTATTTTCATTGGGACAAATTCACAAACACCATTAAGGCGCAATGACGAGCAAAGCTTCTTCTTGGTTGGAACGACTAACGTAAGATGCAGCAATTACCTGGTAGGAATTGACGGTACGCTCATGGTCGACGGGGAGTTAAGCTTGGTGGAATAGATGGAGTAACGATTGAGGAGTTGAGGAACTGTTGAATTTTGCTTGTGAAGTGTACTGGAGATCAGAGCTTATTCGTGTTCTTTTTCTACCAGAGTCAAGGTCCAATTATAAAAGTAAGTTTGGGTCTCATTATTGTAAATAGATAAAGTAAGATAGAATATGACTTTATATATAAGTATTTTGGTCCAATGGGTCAGTGCTTGCGGAGGGAATTTGTTGGGACTATATTTTTATTTAGGCCCAACGTTGGACATGCCAAAAACTTAATTAAGCCTAAGAAGAGCTAGAGAAATAATAAAAGCAGATAAGATAAGAAAGCCCATTAATTCGAAATTGGTTTGAGTAGGTCAAATAATGTGTAGATAGGAGGAGATCATGAAAAAGAAACATGGACATATCGTGAGTAATGGGAAGAGTGGAAGAAACCGCACCGTACAATGAATAAAAGGGTAGAATCGGCCAACACAAAGGACACACAATCTCTCACACAAATTATATTAAACTCTCTGCAGAATTTTCATAGCTGAATCAATCGTTTTCATTCCAGCTTTCAATAGTTCAATTCATTTTCTTTCAGATTTCCATAACGTTCTTTGTTTTATGTTAATATTTTCTGAACTCCTACGTTTTATTGAAAATATAGATTATGTTAGGAGTTCATCTATCAAATTCCAGTAATGTTTATCTAGTTTTCTTTGTTTATAACGTCATATTTGTTCAGGAGATCATAACGGACGGTCAAATTTAGTATCTACAATCGTTGTATTTTTAGAAGTTAGATTTTTATTATTTTTACACAAATTGGTGCATCTTTACATATGAAACATTCGCAAATCGAAATACTGTGCAAACACTTAGCGAGTAATATCATATGACCGGTCAGTCGCCTTAAGCTGATGAGACGACATTCTAGAGTTCTGTATATATAAAATTTATGATGGGGAGAGAGGTTGTTCATACAACAGTCACCAAACTTGTCCCTTTTTATTGTTTATTATTATTATTGTTATTATTTATTCCTGTATAAGTATTACAAGGCTTGATCAATTACAGTCGTAGAGGTATAGTTGCAGATCACACACACATATATATATACGCCTAGAATTACTGGTGACACATTATATATTAAAATATTCATCTGCTCCTTCCACCACTGCCACTCTCCCTCTGACAGTTATAATAGACAGCAGCCACCGGAGAGCCAAGATTGTAGAGCTCCGCGAAATCCCTCGTGTTGAAGTTCTGGCGCCACCCCGGAGCATACACTGTCTGCCGCCCCAGCTGCCGGAAGAGCACGAACACAAATCTGTGGATCCCCATGGACGGCCGCGGGCTCTCGTAGCACACTATCTCGTTTCCTGCATTTACGTATACATTTAACAAGTATAATATAATATAACATAATTTCTTCGGAAAATTGCGATTTTTGTGATGTAAGTTATCTTGTTTTGGACTTCAGTCTTGTAATTATTTAAAGTTTGGATTTTTCTGGTTTTCATCATTTTTTCGTCTTACATACTCTCTATCATAACCCATGTGACAAAATTAAAATTCACATTATACACATTAAAATATATTTAAATAAAAATAATGGAGACATGACTAAAATTCAAAAAAGTAGGTCCCTTATGAGACGGTCTCACGAATTTTTATTTGTGAGACGGGTCAACCCTACTGATATTCACAATAAAAAGTAATACTTTTAGCATAAAAAGTAATATTTTTTCATGGATGACCCAAATGAGATATCTGTCTCACAAAATACGACCCGTGAGACCGTCTCACACAAGTTTTTGTCAATTAAAAATAGGACAACTTAGAGGACTAAAATTTCGATTTTTCCTAATTATTTAATCCTACAAATTTTCCATTTTTAAAAAATGTTTTGTACGATGAATCGTGAGATCGATAAGAAGCGACTTCGAGGGTTGGAAGTCCACATGCTAGGTATGAGAAGGAGACAGTGCTTCCACTTATCAGATTAAAAGGAGATGAATTTAAAGAAAAGAGTATCAATAATTTACTTGAGTCGAACCTAATAGAGGAAAAAATAACATGTAAAAAAATTACATGAAAAGTCATAATAAATTAAATGTAATACAACTACAAAAAGCTTGATTTTGTTGAAAATGTAAGTTTCTCGCACCTACAAAAATTAGTGGGAAAAAAATAACTTTTTATGGAATTTTATATAACATCTTTTTGGCACATGGAAAGTATATATTTTATCGATTTGGAACAAATAATTAATGTAAAAGAAAGTAAATAAATATCGAACAATGAGACAACTCACCGAAGGTAGCTCCTGTAGTTTCTGGAATATCAGTGACCAACCTAAGTAATATTGAAGGCCGGGATATATGAGTTGAATTATTAGAAAATTTGTAACTAATGGATATGCAACGAAATGTCTGAAAATTTTATAGTAAATTGGTGATATAATATTTGTATGTATTTATATGTAAATATATAAACAATTGAATATATTTGTATAATAACAAAAAATCTTGTGATAACGTTTCACTAGCCAATTTTGTGAGATATATTTCTGATCCAATCAAACTCATGAAAAAATATCATTTTTTATGTCAAAAATATTTTTTATCGTGATAATCATGGATGAAATCAATTCGTCTCACATATTAAAATATATTGATCGTCTCACAAAAATCTCTCATTATATATATATATATATTATTGTCACTAATGTCGATGACCATAAAAGACCAATTAAAAACACTCTGCCAAGGTACATTTGTCTGTGCGCAGAGGATTTTGAAAGGCACGTGCAAGTCAATTCAGTCGAGTAAAAACGGGACGTCACGATATATATTTGTTAAGAGGAATCTTAAAATATGGGAAATTACATGGTTTTTTAAATTATTTAACTTGCATAGTGTTATTATGTTAATTGTTAATTTATAATCTTAATTCATTAATTTGTGTTTTTTACCAATTTTATTCTTTCTTACTTGGAATGTTGACTCGTCAACAATGTCTGTCAATAAATCAGCATTTTCTGGTACTATGTCAGCACTTCGATAAAAAGAACATTAAAGTGCAAATTTGTGAAATAATACAATAAATTTTTTACATGTATCTACTAGGGTAAGAATTTGGTTAACTCTTATAATTATTCTATATGATTTTTATTTGTTGTTTTGTATTATCCGAGCATAACCCCTTTATTTCTAATTATAATTATAAATCTTTTTTTTTTCTCAAAAAATAATCGTGGTCTATTTAAAATAATATTTTCTCGACAAAATCAGTTTATATTTCATTATTTTTTCTCGATGTCAGGAAGAATACAATTTCATTTTTGACAGTCGTCCAGGATTAGATGCATGCATGCATGTGTGGGTTCCCAAGAAAACATGGTGGGCAATAACCAAGTTTCTGATTTGGTAACAAAATAAGAATAATAATGATGATTAAAAGAGAACCTAAAATTTTATTTTTAATTATTCTTTTTATACATGTTTTCCCAATCCTAATTAATCTGTCATGGGTTTTTCAGCAGTAGATGAAACCCTAGCTAGCAAGTAATTAAATATGATATATATATATATATATATATGTTCATCAAATACTCACCAGTGCAAGTATTCCCTGAGATTTGGATCACTAGGGCTTGGAGCATCAGGGTCCACCATCACCTGTTTGCATGCCAATACAACACATATATCCACTTCAATTCCTCTGCTAAATGAAGGAGGGAACTAGCTAGCTAGCAGATTTTCATTCGATTTCTTCGATCTGCTTGGGCTATGATTATATATATATGTATGTTTTATCTAATAAATGGTTATAAAAAGATCTATATATGTATACACGCATATGTGAAGACGAAGTAACGACGCATACGAGAGTATAGAAGGTACGCAGATCTTCCCCTCCGACTTCAACCCTAGGCTGGTGGAGCAATTGTGAGGGCCTGAACTCACTCCCATTGTTGACTTCTCTATTGCCATGAGTAACTCTGAGTCCTAGGGATCTTGTGAATGGATCCAACACATCGCCTATTACTCTTCCTACAACCAGAGGATCTCTATCTCTAGGCATTTTTATATGTTTTACTCGTGCGTATGTATTTATTGATATCTAGCTAGTTTTGTATGCACCACTGTATAAAAGGGCTATTTATAGATGGTAGAAAAACACACATATAAATATATGTATATACTATCCCCACATATTTTTTGCATTTATTTACCGTAGACCTGAAATGACATCGAAAAGAAAGAATCTGCCACTTTTTTTTTTTTTTTTAAAAATAAAAACAATTTTCCTTTCCATATAGCTTTAGATTTTGGGATAAAAAAAAAGGGGTGTGTGATTTTAAGGTCAAAGGTAAAATATGTTATAGTAGGTGTTCAATGAGTCAAATTGTGGATTGGACTTTATAGACTCTGATCATGTAAAAAAAAATCTTTATTTTAATAATTTTTTACAGTTTTATACAATTATAACATTTACTTTATCTGTACACTCATAAAAGCTGCATATATAAAGTTCTTGAATATACAATAGGTACCACGAGGTCTGTCTCTCAACGAAAGATCAGGAAACTCATTAGGAACCATAATATATATTATAAACCGATTCCTAGTCGATTCAACCTCCTAAAATAAAGATAAATGTTACTCGAGCTTGAGACTAACATTTGTGATTTATACATCACGTTTCATTGGTAAGAACATGAAGATGTCTATTCATACAGATGAGTGATCATTTGATGATGCGTGAGACAACCCTCCCTTAGAATTTCCAAAGGTTATCACTTATCAAGTGGAAGAGTCCGCGATCATAGTTTTATATCATTAGTCCTATGACCTGAGACAACGTGGATGCTCTACGTATTAGCATTCACTTTGATCCATTTACCGACTCCACTGAAGGTCATCTGGTGACGTGGTTAGGTTTAGTTTCGAAATACGTAAGAGCCAATGCATAAAATAGTAGAAAAACAAAAAAAAATCGCATTTTTTTGATTAAATAGAAGTTATTCGATGAAATTATAAAAAAGAAAATATTTTTGAGATAAAAAAATAAAATATAAATTAGAAAAAAGTTAAGAGTATAGAAAAGTATGTGTACGATATCCAATCTACAGAAATATAGATAATCCGAAAATTGAGTAATTCATCCCTTCTTATAACTTGTAAAGCACTCGTAAATACTATCAACGAGCAGGTGAATCAATTAATGAAGTTCATTTTTTCAAAAAGATTAGTCGGGGATTCACCGCTCATCTACGTACGGGTAAAGATATTTTATGTGATCTGATAAGTTAATAGTGCAAGAAATATCTGGTGAGAGTAAGACATGTATATTTTGGAATTTGTACATACCATATAACTATTATTACTCAAAAATACATCACATCGTTATCAAATTCATTTGCAACTCTCGCTATAACTCATGAACCAATGAGCATCACACAAGTATTGGATTCTGTGTTCCCGTTGAAATAGTCAAGTTCAAAGAGTTGAATTTGGTTATTATAGTTTGATAGATATTAAACAAATTGTTTATAAAGAAGTTTATAAGTTTATTCCATAAAATAGAAATTTTGAAATTTAGCTTAACTGCAAATTAAGTTAGGAGAGTGAAACTGTCTCTTTTAATGAAATTAGTGTTCACAAAACTGGCCGCCCTAAAAAATTGATTAGTGGAAAAATTTGTCTTTCGAAATTTTCAATTTTCATTATATGAACAAGATTTGAATCCTCGACACATCTACGATGCCTGATCATCGATCAGATTAGACATTTAATTTAACTTTGCATTTAAGAACACTAGTGATCCCCTAAGGTGAATATATATTAATCTCTTAAATGCAGCCAATTTTTGTGATCTCCAAGTACAATTCGACAAGAAATAACAATGCTGTTTTCAGAGAATTGATAAATGATTAAACTTTGATAATCAGATACATATTTTATGGTAAATGTCACAGTTCCTTAATTACAGTTGGAAGAAATTTTTTGTATAAAAAAGAAAAATAAGAAGGAATATACAGTTGAAATGGAAGAATAAAGGTGACCCGATAACTTTTGATAGAAACTTTACTCTGATCATACAATCTCAACATGATATGTCAATTCATTGTCTTAGTGAAGAATATGAATACAAACTTAGGTTCAAACCCAAGTTAAAACAATATAATTTTTTTTTAACTTAGGTTCAAACCAAAGTTAAAACAATATAATTTTTTTTTAAAAAAAAAATTGTCATTCTCAGAACCTTCCCAAAATAGAAATCATTCTCCTGAATAATAATTTTTTTAAAGAAACATCCCATGATAAAATCGAAAGAGAAAGGATGAAGAAAGAACAATTGCAATAAAAAGATTCTTTTCTTACAAATAAAAAAAAGCAATTGGATCAGGGGCGGAGCCATGTGTTGCTCCGTCCGGACGGTAGCCCGGGTAACTTGTTTTTTCCTGATATTTTTTATACATAAAATTTTGTCTTATTTTCCGGTAGTCCGGGGACTCCATTTGTCAATATTAGCTCAACCATGGTTTAGAAAATTCTAACCTGGGTAGAAATAAAAACCTGGCTCCGTCACTGAATTGGATTATTGAGAAGTTGGTGCCCGGAAACTTCGGAGGTACGGTATACTTTTAATGACTTCGAAAATTTCAACGTTGTTCATCTAATCTCGTTGATCATTAAGAACCAAGCATGTTAAGAACTGGTTCGGAACCGTTTAACAAGAACTGGAACTGAAATCAGCCCAGACCACTTTGGGCTGCCTTTTAAATATAATAAATAAAAAAAGAAAGAAAGATATGCTCACGGATTTTTGGCCAAATCAGCAACATTAAATTGTAGATTGGCCTCCATTTTGGGAGCCAATCTAGAATTTACAAAATATATGTTCATTTGTTATAAATTCTGCCATTCTCTCAACTGAAATTCTTTTATTTTTAAATTCTAAGTTCTAAAGATTCTTGCAATTTTATATAATTTATTTCAATTATTCAATTCAATTGTCTTCCCAAATTTATTTTTTTTTTCCACCATATAATTTATTTTTTTTATACTAAAAATAATTTACTATCTTTTACGATGACCTCTTCTTCAAGTCGTAGTGATGGTGGTGCATGCTCGTAGAAGTGGTGGTAATGCTAACATGATATCCTAGTATGAAGAAAATTTGAACTTCTTGCTCCTATGTAGTGGTCTACCAAAAAAGTTGTATTCCTGCCATACCAGACTGCCTATTATCTAGTGCTAGAAGCTTCGCCAGGGCGGGCCGGCCGGCCATAGGTTCGAATCCTGCCACTTTCAAGTCCATATTCAACTCAAAGAAGAAGCAAGCATTCGCATATCATTTCTTAGCTTTCCGCTTATGAATCAAGCATAGAAAAAGAAAAATGAGTGAATTCAGGCGGGAAGCGAAGAAACTACTCAACGGTGTGAGCCGGAGTAAAGGCGAAAGATCTATTTTCGAGCCTTTCGGCAATTTCAATTCCATTTGTTGTCTTTTTCAATTGAAATTTCTTTTGCTTCCTAATTCACTTTTATCCTGGGATCTTTTCCGCCCGTTTTCTCCCATTCAAGCCAGCAAAGGTAGGGACGAGTTTCATTCTAGATTATTATAATTATATATATAAGGTATTGCTCGGGCTTCTAGCCGCTTGCCTTATCTATTCCTAACCAGTAGTCTACTATAGATAAGCTGTGGGTGGCTGCCCTCGTCTAGTGTGGATCCGTACCGCACTTCTTATGTGCTTATATATAAACTATATGTATTATTTCGCGGCGAGAGACTCCGTGGTAGTGTTGCCCTCTCTCTTCACAAAATGGCTTTACCCATCTCTTAGTTGTAAGATGATGTCATTCTCCTCAATTACCCCCAGAATGGAACATGCCTGACCTTGTTCGGACAATGATTGGGGACGGACTTCAAGTCTAAACAATATGTTTTCTGCTCGCCAACTAATCGATCTAAAGGTTTCAGTTGATCAAACGTACCATCAATATGTAAACTACCTTTTTATTATTTGTGAGCATGATTGTTTTGTCGAATTTACCACCACTATCCAACCAAGTTTTCATGATGTCTCTAGACATGCACTTAGGAAATAGTCTTGAGACTAACTTATAAAGAATATAAAATATCATTAGTTGATCATCTTTCGAAAATTAAATGTAGAGTTAGTTCGACGACCGATATTTGATATAATGTTAAAATGAATATTATATTGTCATTACATATCATTAGATTGATAATACTTGGTGTTTGCAAAAAATAATTTAAGCTCTGGAATGTTAATATTAAACCCACAGTGGTTACACAATTGATAAATATATCATAATTATTTGTAGATATAATGATATTAAGAATAAAATTATGTTCATCACATAATGCATCAAACAAAAGTGACCTGATAAGACTATTAAAGATCATTATTAATCTGATGTTAAATTGTGAATTATTTCATGTTAGATGTGTATCTCATATAATAACTTATGTGCTAAAGATGGTTTCTTTGATAATAGTTATAATTCGATAGAAAAATTCAAAAGTTGTGGCAAATTGATGCGTCAAAAAAATTATATTAAAAACTTTGAAAAATATGATAAATTAATGATGTTAAACATAAAATGTTTCCTACTGATAGTACAACTCATTGAAATTATTTTTATCATTTTCTTAATACAATGTTATTATATAAATATTTGTTCATGTTGTGAAAAAGTAAAAATTTACGGTAAAAAGTAAAAATTTCAAACTCTCAAAATTATCGCACTACACACCTTATAATATTTTTCTCTCAACTCAATTGTGATTTTCTTCACAAATGAGAGATCTATTTATAGAAATTTTTTACAAATAATCTAAAAATAAATTACATCATTACCTTCATCATCACACACAAATTTCAATATTCAACACCTAATTTCACCTAATTTTCAACATTCAAATATTCAACATTCAATATTCAAATATTCAATATTAAAATATTAAATTTCAACACTCCCCCTTGTGATGACGATAATAATGATTGTCTTCATTACGTATTTTTATACTGCCTCGTTAAAAACCTTACTAGGAAAAACCCATTGGGATAAAAACCATAGTAAGTGAAAAAGAGTGCAGTCACGTAAACTCCCCCTCATGTTGACACGAACAATTCTTCACAGATTTCGTAGATTGCGCATCCCAATATTATATATGTGCTTTTTGAATATTGTCGTAGGAAGTGCCTTTGTGAAGAGATCTGATGAGTTTTTACTTGATTGAATGTGACGAACATCAATATATTTATTCTTCTCAAGCTCCTTGGTGAATGCGAAGAACTTAGGAGGAATATGTTTAGTTCTGTCGCTTTTTATGTATCCTTCTTTCATTTGAGCAACACATGCAGCATTATCTTCATATAGTATCACAGGCTTCTCGTCGAATGATAATCCGCATGAGATTTGGATATGTTGAGTCATTGATTTTAACCACACACATTCACGGCTTGCTTCATGTAGTGCAATAATCTCGGCATGATTTGATGAAGTTGTTACAAGTGTTTGTTTCTGTGAACGCCAAGAAATTGCAGTGCCTCCACGAGTAAATACATATCCAGTTTGAGAACGTGCTTTGTGTGGATCAGATAAGTATCCAGCATCGGCATAACCAATTATACTTGGATTAGCATCTTTTGAATACAAAAGTCCCAAGTCTGTCGTTCCTCGTAGATAACGGAATATATGTTTAATTCCGTTCCAATGTCTCTTTGTTGGATATGTGCTAAATCTTGCCAATAAATTTACGGCAAAAGATATATCAGGCCTTGTACAATTTGTAAGATACATAAGGGCACCGATAGCACTTAGATATGGTACTTCTGGACCAAGAATATCTTCATCATCTTCACATGGACGGAATGGATCCTTTTCTATGTTTAATGATCTAACAACCATTGGAGTACTTAAAGGATTTGATTTATCCATATTAAAACGTTTAAGGATCTTTTCTGTATAATTTGTCTGGTGAACAAATATTCCACATTCTTTTTGTTCTATTTGTAAACCCAGACAATACTTGGTTTTTCCAAGATCCTTCATTTCAAATTCTTCCTTCAAGTATGAAACAACTTCTTGAATTTCCTTATTCGTTCCAATGATGTTTAAATCATCAACATATACAGCAATAATTACACATCCGGATGTAGTTTTCTTAATGAAAACACAAGGGCATATTGAATTATTTACATATCTCTTTTTCATCAAGTGATCACTGAGCCGATTATACCACATTCGACCGGATTGCTTTAACCCATATAATGATCTTTGTAATTTCACATAATAACATTCTCTGGGTTTTGAACTTTGTGCTTCAGGCATCTTAAATCTTTCAGGGATTTTCATATATATATTACTATCACGTGATCCATATAAGTAAGCTGTAACTACATCCATAAGACACATTTCTAAATTTTCAGATACTGTCAGGCTAATTAAATACCGAAACGTAATTACATCCATCACGGGAGAATACGTTTCTTCATAATTAATTCCAGGCCTTTGAGAAAAACCTTGAGCAACAAGTCGAGCTTTATATCTTACTATTTCATTTTTCTCATTTCGCTTTCGAATAAAAACCCATTTGTATCCAACAGGTTTTACACCTTCTGGTGTAAGGACTATAGGTCCTAAAACATTACGTTTATTTAGCGAATCCAATTCAACTTGGATAGCATCTTTCCATTTTATCCAATCCTGTCGATTTTTACATTCACCAAAAGATTTTGGTTCATGATCTTCATTATCATTTATGATGTCGATTGCCACATTATAAGAAAATATATCATCAATTTCTTCTATATCTTTTCGATTCCATATTTTTCCAGTATTAATATAATTGATAGAGATTTCATGATTCTCTTCAGTTTGTGGTTCTGACAGAACATTTTCATCATCATGTGTTTCTCTAGGAACAACATTCTCTATTTTGTGATCATCATGTGTTTCTTCAGGAGCATCATTCTCTATTTTGTGATCATTGTGTTTCTCTATGAATTTTCTTTTTCGAGGATTTTTATCCTTGGAACCGACTGGCCTTCTACGCTTCAGGCGTTTTACGACATCATGACTTTGTTCAATTTGCTTCTTTGGAATTTCAATTCGAGCAGGAGCATTTACAGCATGTATATCTGATTTAGTTACCCTTTTTGCATCTGTAAATGCATCTGATATTTGATTTGCTATTCTTTGCAAGTGCACAATTTACTGTACATCTTTTTCACATTGTTTTGTTCTTGGATCCAGATGTAACAATGATGATACATACCATGTAATTTTCTTTTCGGTATGTTTCTGTTCTCCCCCTAACATTGGGAAGATTTTCTCATTAAAATGTCAATCAGCAAAACGTACTGTGAACACGTCGCATGTCTGAGGTTCAAGATATCGAATGATTGATGGACTATCATAACCGATATAAATTCCAATCTTTCTTTGAGGTCCCATTTTCTTTCGTTGCGATGGAGCAATAGGCACATACACCATACATCCAAAAATTCTCAAATGAGAAATGTCTGGTTCTTTACCAAATGCAAGCTGCAATGGGGAATATTTATGATATGCACTTGGTCTGATGAAATTAATGAAGCAGCATGTAAAATTGCATGTCCCCATATACAAATAGGAAGCTTTGTTTTCGTAATCATTGGTCTAGCAATCATTTGCAGACGTTTAATCAATGATTCAGCCAATCCATTCTGTGTATGTACATGAGAAACAAGATGCTCAACAATGATTCCTATAGACATACAATAATCATTGAAAGTCTGGGAAGTAAATTCACCAGTATTATCAAGTCTAATTTTCTTGATTGTATAATCGGGAAATTGATTCCTCAATTTCATTATTTGAGCAAGTAATCTTGCAAATGAAACATTTCAAGTTGACAATAAACATACATGTGACCATCTGCTGGAGGCATCAATCAATACCATAAAGTATCTGAATGGTCCACATGGTGGATGAATTGGTCCACAAATATCACCCTGAATACGTTCAAGAAACATTGGTGATTCAGTTTGGATTTTGGCTGGTGATGGTCTTATAATAAGTTTTCCAAGAGAACATGCTTTACATTGAAACTTATTATTCTGAAAGATCTTCTGGTCTTTCAGAGGATGACAATGTGTATTTTCTATAATTTTTCGCATCATTGTTGAATCAGGATGTCCTAATCGATCATGTCAATTGGTTAATATTGAAGAATTATCAACTACCATGTTTGATTCAATGGGACTTATATGTGTATAATGCAATCCAGTAGGGAGCATTGGTAGTTTTTCAATCACATATTTCTTTCCTGATCTATATGTGGTAAGACACATATATTTCTCATTCCCTTCATTCATTGTTTGAGTATCATACCAATTGGAATATATATCATTAAAACTCAACAAAGTTCTTTTCGATTGTGGTGAATACAAAGCATCATTGATTAAAAATTTTGTACCATTAGGTAACAAAAATTGTGCTTTACGACATCCTTTAATCAA
Source organism: Primulina huaijiensis (assembly GCF_012295235.1). NCBI lineage: Eukaryota > Viridiplantae > Streptophyta > Magnoliopsida > Lamiales > Gesneriaceae > Primulina > Primulina huaijiensis. The sequence continues at coordinate 14,729,332 of NC_133313.1, forward strand.
GCCTACAGGACCTGATATTGTATTCACTATTATTTTTGTTGATTTTAGTTCCAAGAAATATCTTTTATCTCGGAGGATAGTGTGCGTTGTACCACTATCAGGTATGCAAACTTCAGCTTGGTTCGTAGCATTTTCCATATTTGAACTTCAAAAAAATATGCAATGAAATAAAATTATTGACAATAAAATACAATACAATATAACANTTCACTGTGTTCAGTAAAGTTGGTCTCCTTTTCTTTCCCCTTTATTGATTCTTTATAAAGTTTACAAAGGTGTTCAGGGGCTCGACAAATACGGGACCAATGTCCTGGAGTACCACATCTGAAACAAGAACTTTCAAATCTTTTTGAGTGATTTTCATTAACACTCGTATTCTCATGATGCCTTTTCAGTGGATGGTTTGGGACGCTCTTTTGAGATGAGTTATATGAGTAACTATCTCGATTATTTTCGAAACAACGGCCGCGTCCACGACAACGACTACTTCCACGTCCACGTCCACGTCCACGACCTCGATTTTGTCCTCGACCAAAATCTTGTCTGTAACTTTGATTTTGGTTTCCAGGTTTAAATTCATTTTTGCTTATAGCATTTACTTCTGGAAATGCTGTTGACCCAGTAGGTCGGGACTGATGATTTCTCATTAATAGCTCGTTATTCTTTTCTGTCACAAGAAGACAGGCGATAAGTTCAGAATATCTCGCAAATCCACGCACTCTATATTGTTGCTGTAGAGTTATATTTGATGCGTGAAATGTGGAAAATGTTTTTTCAAGCATTTCTGATTCTGTAACCTCATTTCCAAAAAATTTTAATTGCGAGATTATTCGATATATCGCCGAATTGTAATCACTTACTTTCTTAAAATCTTGGAATCTCAACATATTTCATTCATCACGGGCGGTCGGAAGTATAACTTCCCTTATATGTTCAAATCTTTCTTTTAATCCTTTCCACAAAGCCATGGGATCTTTTTCAATCAGATATTCACATTTTAATCTCTCGTCGAGATGTCGACGCAAAAATATCATGGCTCTTGCCTTTTCTTTTGATGTGCATATGCCATTTTCTTTTATGGTCTCATTTAGACCTAATGATTCAAGATGCATTTCTACATCGAGAGTCCATGGCATATAATTTTTTCCCGTAATATCAAGAGCAATGAATTCGAGCTTTGCCAAGTTTGACATGGTGGTACTTTTTCTTCTATTTTGAAGCTTGGAAAAATATGGAGGACTTTTAGAACTTCGTGCTGATAACGTGTTGTGAAAAAATAAAAATTTACGGTAAAAAGTAAAAATCTCAAACTCTCAAAATTATCACACTACACACTTTATAATATTTTTTTCTCAACTCAATTGTGATTTTCTTCACAAATGAGAGATCTATTTATAGAAAATCTTTACAAATAATCCAAAAATAAATTGCATCATTACCTTCATCATCACACACAAATTTCAATATTCAACACCTAATTTTACCTAATTTTCAACATTCAAATATTCAACATTCAATATTCAAATATTCAATATTAAAATATTAAATTTCAACAGTTCAATCCGTTTTATAATTCTTTTGTTGTGTTTTATTTTCAACTTAAAGAAAATGATTGTGATCTTATTACTAAATGTACTGTTTATTAGAAACATTTAAAGATGAAACTGAAAAAATTTCTGACATCATTATCATACCACTTCCTTTTTCATTTCTCTTAATTATTTTCAATATGTTTTATAAATTTTTTGAATATATAAATGATAATATTTTATCACAATTTATATTAAGTATGAAAGAGAAATTTAATAAATATTGAAAGGTAATCTCATTTGTCCATTGTCTAGCAACTTTACTAGACCCAAGTCAAAGTCAAGGGTCATTAGAAATAATTTTTGAATATTATGATAATTTTTTTGAGAATAGTGTTCACGATCAGAGTACTTCAGTGATGCAATCTTTTAAAAAAATATTTTAATTGTATTCGTGTGAACAAAAATTGGAGAAAGAGCCAGAGTCGAAAGAAAGTTCAGCCGAGAAATCAATTAGAATGAACTTTCTATGCTCTTTATGATGCCAGAAATATAAAAGAAAAGCGACGTTCACAATCTCATCAAATGAACTAAAAAAATTTTTTAATAAGAATTTTGAAATAGGAGATAACTTCATTGTCTTACAATGATGGAAAGAAAATTCAAGACAATATGTAATCTTATCATCAATTGCAAGAAGCGTATTTGCATCAAGAGGATAGGTGCATCAAGAGGAGAGGCGTCTCGATGCCTGTCATCCTCGATTCAGTGCCTAAGCCACGGATTCATAATTTCATATTAAAACATGGTCTCGGAACCGGTCCGATGTTACCGAATTGGTCTTTCGGTTAGAATTTTACCATGTAACTGGAACCGAACCTGTTTTAGATTAATTTTAAAACCTTGGAACCGGAACCGAACCGGTTTTAGATTAATTTTTCTTCCAAGTTTCTTCATTTCACGGAGTTAATTTCCTAGTTCTTGTCGCTTAATGAGGGAATTATATCAACAATCGGCAAGTTTTTTTGCAAAAATAGTCAAATTTCAAGTTTGGCGCGATCTACACACACTGTGTAAACAGTTTAGGCATGCTCAATAGGCTGCATACAGCAAAAAAAACAAGGAAACACGGAGAATGATGAATGAAAGACTCAACCACAATGGGAGGAAATCCATGAGATCGAAAATCAATTCATGATATGGTGAGTCAGATGGAAGAAAATCTTACAAAAGGATGAGATGCTCATCTAAAAATACCATTGTCACTTTAGGCTTGATCTTCAATAAGAAACTAGAAGAATTGGGTAAACTAATCATGACATCAATGAGGGAAGTGATGAATGCATGTTTGGAAAAAAAAAAAAATTAGTATTGCCGAGTAATGTAGGTTTCAACCAAAATAAAAATGACCTAGAGCAAGGACATTCATCGGAGACCTTTCAGGCTTGCGAAATCGCTGCTTGGAGTTAATTCTTAATATACAGGTTGTTAATGAAGAGAAGTATACTCCCAATACCAAAAAAAAAAAAAAAAGAATGAAGGAAGGAAGGTTGTATAAAAAATCAAGGGAATGGCAGGAATAATGGAAAAATTATAATGATCCAGACTTATGTGGTCACTAATCTGAGTATGCAACCAGATTAATGTTCTAGGATAAAGTGAACCGAAGACCACCAATGATGAATTCAGGGACCACATTTTTTGAGGCAAATTCTATTCTTTCATTTTGAAATTATTTGGGACGCGATGCAAGAATTATATGGCCCAGGGTTTCATAAATCGTACCTTGATATCAATGATTGTGATAATCCATATCTACGAAGATACCATATTCCAGACTTCACCTTGTTCTCTGAAGATGATGGACAATCTAATGTGAAACACGTCACAAGACTTACTGTACAATGCGGTCAATTAGCGAATTTTGATAATTTTTCTAATTCCAAGCTCAGCTTATTTTCTAATTCGTTTACTAGCATTGCATTCACTTGGTATGCTACATTACACCGAAATTCCATCATGACATAGCATGATATGAAGCTACAATACCATACTCAATTTTTATAGGACAGATTCAAGAATAAGAGTTGTCAAAAGTGATTTAAAATCTAGGGGAATCTGCCGATAATTTTTTCAATAGATTTTTTTAAAAAAAATGAGAAATAAGTGTAGAGTGCTCCCAAAATCTGAATATGGTACAACGAGAGTAGATTTTAAACTCAAAAAGAAATTCCAAGGCATTGAATTTCATGACTTTAATAAAATACCTGCTAAAGTTTCAGAATATGAATATAGTTGTTGCCCGAAGAAAATCATAAAAGAAAAACGACTGTGGTAGAGGGTGTCGCTTAGGCCGAATTGTTGAACTTTGGTTCTTGCGTGTGCCCTATGTTAAAACGCAAGAGTGAGGAATCACCGAGAAAGAATAATCCTCTAATCTTGGTGTCATATACATTCAATGTGTCAAAGACTTGGGAAATATTCAATTATTTGGTGAAAGAGAAATTTGTAAATTTTCTTTCTGATCATAATTTTCTAACCAAATAAGAGGTGATTATTGCAAATATCAAAACTCCTTCAACCATAACACCAATCCTTATTGGATTTTTAAGAATGTTTAATGACTCAAATTCCAAGTTCATGATTAAGTGATAATCACGTGAGTAACCGGTAAACACATAATAAAACATGTTTCAAGCCATTTTAAGAACTGAGTAATTAAGCAACTATATAAAGAAAACTGTAAGGCATAAATGAGACTTCGGAGAGGAATTTGGGATCAATGATGGAAGTCCTGAGCTTTCAAGCGATTGGACCTTCTGAACTTAAGGATCGAACTTCTGCAAGAGTATATAGTTCAGATCTTCTGAACTCACAACGGACTTCTGACCCTATATCCAGATAAGAAACCAGAGCATGACAAGTTACCAAATTATCGGAGTTTCGAACTTGGATAGGAACTTGAGACCTCTCATAGTCTCATCTGACAAGATTGCGGATCGATCAGTAAGAACTTGACATGTAGCTAACGTGCTGTTCGGAACTTCCGAAATAGAGATGGGAGGTTCTGAACTCCCTGGATTTCAGCTTATAACTAGCTGACCGAATTCAATTGTTTCAGTTCGATATCGGTTTTTTTCATACCCAAACGCAGCGGAAGTTTTAAAAAATTTTAAATCTTGACATTCAAGATATATTTGAGCACTCATATGGTTTTAAAAATAAACATACATAGGATATTTAAAACTTTTATCTTTGGTGAAAGATTCACAAGGATCCAACTATCTCAACATTAGCGGAGATAGCTCTTGATGTATTTCCTACGAATTTTCTTTGAGAACTCCTTCCTTTAATCTTCGAATCAGGTCCACGACTAGAAGATTTGTTCCTCTTCCAAACAGCACTTAAATATTTGGAATAAGTTTCAACATTGGAGATTAAAAAACAAGAGTCGGCTCAAACCAAAAAATCTTTTGATGTGGCCGAAAATTTTGAGAGGAAAAAACTTGTGATTTTCGAAAATCACAAAGTGGAGGCTTGCTTGGTGGCTAGGGTTATGGCTTATTTACTACTTTTATAATCAAGCCATGGCCTATTTTTCGTAATTAACATTAATGGACTCGATTAATTAATTGGACTAGTCCAACTAGTCTAATTAATTAATCAAAGTCTATTAAGAACTTTAATTATTTAGTATGTTGGACTTGTACTCCTACAAGCTCATTAAACATACTCTCCACTATATTTAATTTAATAAACTCAACTTTTGAGTTTAATAAATTAAATTCTCAAATTTTATAAATTCAACTCATTGAATTTATTCTCTCCAAATTTTATAAATTCAATTTCGTGAATTTACTATCTCATAAAGTTAACTCCTTGAATTTATTTTCTCAAATTTTAATTATCATAAATTCAACTCCTTAAATTTACTATATCATAATATAAATTCAACTTCTTGAATTTATTCTCTCAACAGGAACAACAGGAACAAATGATTCAGTGCTTGTGTGACCTTCAATGGTTCAGGGATACAGCTAGCCGTGGGTTCACAACTCTTTGTGATTCAAGACATAATCTTTTATTAGGGCTTATCCTTAATTTGTCTCATTCTATGTATCAACAATTGATCATGAGAATGTAAGAAATCATATTTATGATTAAACCCATCGAATCATGGTAAGAGCGTCTAGTAGCGTCGCCACATGATTCCCTAGGTATCACTGATAATGCATGCAAGAATCAGTCGGTTATGATTAACGTACAGTACGGTCCCTTCATCTCATATATCCCGATCGAATCTGCAACCATTGGTTCATCGAGGATTGCATAATAATTCGATAACTATGTGACACATATTTGAGAATAAATAGTGGCATCGCATGTACAATTGGAGAATATCTTTTCCAATGTACATCTCATACTCTGGCCAGATATTCCATGCAATATTTTTTCATCAGATCACATAAGATATCCACACCCGTAGGTGAGCGGTGAAATCCCGACTACAATGCACTGGCTCCTACATGTGTCGCAACTGCACCTAATCTCGCCACCTGATGACCCTCCTGTAGTCGGTAAACTGGTCAAAGCACAACCCTGGCATATAGAGCCTCAGTGTTGTCTCGGGTCGTAATAATTAATGGTGTACAATCACAACCAAGGACTTATCCTCTCGATGAATATTTGGACATCTCTATGCCTTTGCCAAGAAACGCGGTACATAACATCACAGATGATAGTCTCGAGCTCAAGTGACCTTTATCCATGTTTTAGACGGCTGAATCGACTAGGAACGAATTTAGATTATACAATGTTTAGAAATGAGTTTCAACATCGAATTACGATTCATTTGTATTAAAGTACAATCAAGGTCTTTATGTATGTTGATCAAATGAGTATACAGATAAAGAAATAACAAACCATGAAATAATAAATTATATTAAAATAAAAATTGTTTATTACAACCGAGTCAATAAATTCACTAGCCAACAGTTGGCTTACATGACATCTACTCTAACAATCTCCCACTTGTCCTAGAGCCAACTACACTTATACTTTAATCACATTGCTTCGTGATGCTTCTCAAACAATGGTCCTGGCAAGGGCTTTGTAAGTGGTTCAGCAACATTATCTGCAGAGGAGACCTTTTCGACTGATATATCTCCTCTTCCCACAATCTCCCGGATGATGTGGAATTTCCTCAGTACATGTTTAGATCGCTTATGAGACCTTGGTTACTTTGCTTGCGCAACGGCACCAGTGTTGTTGCAGTACACCTGGACTCGATCAACTCCATTAAGAATAACGCCCAACTCTTGGACAAAATTCCTCATCCAAACTGTCTCTTTGGCCACAGCAGATGCAGCAATGTATTCAACTTCAATGGTGGAATCCGCAACGGTGTCTTGCTTGAAACTTTTGCAAGATACAGCCGCACCATTTAGCATGAATACAAAACCAGAGGTTGATTTCGAATCATCTACGCCACATTGGAAGCTAGAATCAGTGTAGCCTTTCAATTTCAATTCTCCACCTTCATAGACCATGAACAAGTTCTTAATCCTTCTCAAGTACTTAAGAATATCTTTCACGACCTTCCAATGCATTGGACCAAGGTTCGCCTGATATCTGCGTGTAACACTCAGAGCGTAAGCAACATCGAAACGTGTCGATTTCATACCATACATGATACTACCAATGGCTGACGCATATGGAATACGTGTCATCATCTCTATCTCTTCATTAATTTTGGGACACATAGCTTTAGATATAGTAACACCATGACACATTTCCTCTCTTGGACTCTTCCATAGAGAATCGCTTCAGAATGGTATCGACATAAGTGGCTTGGGTGAGCCCCAGCATCCTCTTTGATCTATCTCTATAGACTTGTATTCCCAATACATAAGATGATTCACCCATGTCTTTCATGGAGAATTTACTTGCTAACCATACTTTAGTTGATTCCAGTAATCCTACATCATTCCCAATGAGCAGGATATCATCATCATAAAGTACCAGAAATGTCACTGCACTCTCACTAGCTTTCTTGTACACACATAGTTCCTCAGGATTTTTAGCAAAACCAAATTCCTTGATAGTGCTATCAAATATGAGGTTCCAACTGCTTGACGCCTGCTTGAGACCATATATTGATCTCTGAAGTTTGCATACCTTATGCTCACTTCCTACTGATGTGTATCCCTCAGGTTGAGACATTTAAATTTCTTCTTTGATGTCTCCAATGAGGAATGCAGTCTTTACATCTATTTGTCATATCTCATAGTCATACCATGCTGCTATGGCTAGTGTTATTCTAATGGACTTAAACATAACAACTGATGAAAGTTTCCTCATAGTCAATTCCTTGCCTTTGAGTATAACTTTTTGCAACCAGTCTTGCTTTGAAGGTCAATACATTCCCATTCGCCCCAAGCTTTCTTTTGTAGATCCATTTTCATTCTATGGGAACGATTCCCTTAGGTGGAACTACCAATGTCCAGTCTTGGTTTGAATACATAGAGTCCATTTCAGACTGCATGGTTTCAAGCCATTTGGTAGAATCAGTACCAGATATTGCTTCTTTAAAATTCATTGGATCACATCCAACACAAGTCTCATAATGGCTTTGTTCATGAAGAAGCGTATATCTTGCAGGTGGTTTAATAACCCTATCAGACCTTCTAGGAGCTTGTACTTCAACTATTGTTTGTTGGGGATTAGGTTCAACTTCTACAGTTGAGGGAGTATCTTAAATTTCTTCAAGTTCTATCATCTTGTCTTTTCTATTTAATAGAAATTCTTTTTTTCCAAAAAAGTGGCATTTCTTAAAATAAACACTTTTGCTTCATTTGGGTGATAGAAATAATATTCAGCAAAATTCTTTGGATATCCTACAAAGTAGCACAAAGTGGATCTACTATCCAATCTGTCTCTCAATGTCTGCTTCACGTAAGCAGGACATCCTCATATTCTCAAGTAAGAATATTTGGGAGTTTTTCCCATCCATATCTCATATGGTGTTTTATCCACTGCTTTAGTATGGACATTATTCAACAACATTGCCGCAGTTTCAAGTGCAAAGACCCAAAACGATGTAGGCAATTCAGTGAATCTCATCATGGATCGAACCATGTCCATCAAGGTTCGATTACGACGTTCAGAAACACAATTCAATTGTGGTGTTGCTGGTGAAGTCCACTGTGAGAGAATCTCATTCTCTTTTAGATAACCCAAAAATTCAGCACTCAAGTATTCTCTACTTCGATCAGATCGAAGTGTCTTAATACTTCTTTCTAGCTGGTTTTCTACTTCAAATCTAAATTCTTTGTACTTTTCAAATGCTTCAGATTTGTGTTTCATCAAATAAACAGACTCTTACCTCGAATAGTCATCAATAAAGGTAATGAAATAGGATTGCCCAAATTTTGTGAGAACACTTAGCGGGCGACAAACGTCTGTGTGGATCAAATCCAGTACACCATGCGCACGTTCCACGTTTCCATTGAATGGAGTCTTGGTCATTTTTCCTTTAAGACAGGACTCACAAGTAGATAGAGAATTTATGTCTGACAAGTCAAACATGCCTTCTCCCACTAGCTTGTGCATCCTTCTTTGGGAAATATGACCTAGTCTAGCGTGTCATATTTGTGCGGGATTTGGATCTTCTACTTTTCTTTTGTTTGTTGTTTTCGTATGCGCTTGAATATTGTTTAATAGAATATCTTTTAATTTTCAGTTATAGAGATCGTTTGTTAATTCGCCGGTTCCAATCAAACATTCATTCTTGTATAAATTGCAAACACTTTTAGCAAAAACACAATAATAACCATCTCTATCAAGCATAGAAATAGAAATAATGTTTTTAACCAATTCAGGAACATATAAAATGTCTCTCAAAAATAACTTAAAATCATTGTCCAAAATTAAAATAACGTCTTCAATGGCAGTGGCAGCAACCCTTGCTCCATTTCCTAGTCTTAGAAATGTCTCACCATCTCTAAGCATCTTGCTTCTTCCCATCACCTCCAAATCATTGCATAGATGAGAACCACATCCGGTATCCAATACCCAAGAAGATGAATTAATAGAAACATTAACTTCAATGTAAAACATACCATGGCCAGAACGCTTCTGGGCAAGATACTCCGTGCAATTACGCCTCCAATGTCAAGGCTTGTTGCAGTGAAAACAGACTTGTTCTGACTTGTCAGGCTTTGCGAGCCCCAGAGTTGGTTTCTTGTATGGTTTTTTGTTGGGCTTGTTCTTCTTTAGAGAGGCAGAACGCTTCTTACCTTTATTTGGGGCTCTATTTTTCGTACTAGAAGAATAACCTACTAGAAGAACATGATTCTCCTTCTTTATTTTGGCCTCACAAGTAGTAAATATATTGTCCAACTCTTCAAGGGTAGTCTCAAGCTTGTTCATATTAAAATTAACCACAAATCCATCGAACAATGGGGCAGTGACAGCAGGAGAATATCAGTCGCGAGCTCACCGGGAATAACCACTTCGAGCCCCACCAATTTCTCAATGAGCCCAATCATCCTAACACCATGCTCATGGACAGAAGTCCCATCTCGCAGACGTGTAGTCACGAGTTCTTTCACAGTAGCATTTCTCTCTGTGCGAGTCTGTACTCCATACAACTCTTTCAGATGAAGGTGAATGTCAGCAGCATTCGCAGCCTCCTCAAACCGCCTCTGCAGTTCATTCGACATAGAAGCCAACATATAGCTTTTAGCCTGGAGATCATGGTCCCACCATTTCTCAAGCTTAGCTAGTTCAGTCTCACTGACGTCCGAAGATGCCTCCTCGGTGGCTTCTTATCAAGCACATACGTAATCTTTTCCGAGTTCAGAACAATCTTTAAATTTCGAAACCAGTCATTATAGTTAGGGCCAGTCAACTTGTTTTGATCGAGAATGATTGAAAACGGGTTACGAGCAGTCATCGTAAATATACTGAAAATTGAAAACAGATAATGGTTACTGATAATTTTAAAATAATTCTAAGATATAAAATATAGATTTTTATTTTTTAAATTTCTCTCCCACTATTTTGACATTTCCACCATCGTCTGATGAAAAAGAGAAATTGTATTTCTTTAGTGGGAACGTAGAGTCCGATTAGCCAATTATAATCCCGAATACTATCAGCCAATATTTCTAAAAGGTAAAATCCAATTGCATCCCTATGCAACCTCCGCGTGTTTCGCCTCACGTTTAATAAGGACCCAATAATATGACGCCGTTTATTTTCACGTGTCAAACCGACCCATCAATATTGAATTGTAGTAGACGGTCGTCATGAGTTCCTCTAATAATATGAGCCGAAGTCATGGGAGTTCCATTCAATTCACATCATATGTCCGGTGAAAGTCATAGCTTTCCGGCGTCCAGGCCTCCCCAATAATATGAGTCAGACACTGTCCGCGAGTAGCGTTCAACATACAACCATAGTTGATGGAAGGCAAAAATAAATTAAATTCCTTTAATCTTTACTTTTGCGATTTGATATAAATTTTGAATATTATTCAAAATGAGGGATTTTAATTTTAAAATTTTCTCATCATTTTAATTTAAAATCGCGTGCCACGAATTTTTATGTTTGTCGGATTCATGCAACTATATTATTTAATAATATACATACATGCATACTACTATATATCACATATATATCATAATATGACATTCAACAATAAATAAGAATGATCGATCGTCAAAACTATTAGATCTATGTGAGCTAGACGTGGATCAAGGCCCAAAGCCTAGGTGAATGCAGGGATGCAAATGCAACTTATTACAAAAGCTTCCAATATTTTACATATCTTCATCTTGTGCATCGGGCCCACCTTCTTCCAGTCTTGATCTCCCACTATTTCTAATAATTAAATTTAAATAATCATGACACATAAAAGATACATCTCATGGGATGGGAACGGGCCATAAACCAGGCCCACTTTAATAATATCAAATATTAACAAAATGAATAAAACATTAAAATATCCTAACATACACCTAACACATTGATCAAGGATCTTGATCATCCTTCATGCATTTAATATCAAATATTAACATCAATTTAATTAAAAATATTTAATTAATTGATAAATCATGTATCTAATAATTTTATTATTAACCATCACAATTATTAAAGAATTTAATAAATTAAATAAACATTTTTATTTAATTTCTAATTAATTCAATAATAATTGATTTCTTGTAAAACTCATTTTTACCATAAATAATTAAAATCATATTCTAATTATTTATTTTAAAAGAAAAGTATTAATTTTCCAAAATTTAATTTTTCAAAAGATAAATTGAACTTATTTTCATAAAATATCAATTTTGTCCAAAATTTTGAAAAATTAAAAAATCGCACCCTAGGCCCAAACAATTCAAGCCCAATAATCAACACAGTGCCCGAGACGTTGGCTGCCCACCCGCTGCCCGAACGTTTCCGGCAGCAGCAGGGGACCATTGCGCGCAGCGCGCAGACGATCCGCAAGCTGCGCGCACGGCGTGCGCACAGCGTGGACGCGGCGCACAGGGCGCTGCACGCACGGTCTGTCGGGAACAGTTCCGGGCAGATCCAAAATATTTTTTTTTATTTTAAAATCAAAATTTTATGGTGTAACAATTTTCTGAAAAATTTTCTTGTGTGGGTAGAAATAAATCATTCAATGTGATTTAAAACCATACGATATAGAGAACCTGGCTCTTATACCATTATTGGATCTCGGTTTTTCTCATGCCCAAACGTAGCAGAAGTTTTAAAAATTTTTAGATCTTGACATTCAAGATATATTTGAGCACTCATATGGTTTTAAAAATAAACATACATAGGATTAAAACTTTTAGCTTTGGTGAAAGATTGAAAAGGCTGCAACTATCCCGGGATTAGCGGAGATAACTCTTGATGTATTTTGTACGAACTTTCATCGAGAACTCCTTTTTTTTAATCTTTGAATCAGGTCCACGACTAGAAGATTTATTCCTCTTTCAAATAGCACTAGAATATTTGGAAGAAATTTCAACGTTGGAGATTAAAAAACTAGAGGTGGCTCAAACCAAAAAATCTTTTGATGTGGCCGAAAATTTTGAGAGGAAAAAGGTTGTGATTTTCGAAAATCACAAATAAGAGTGGAGGCTTGCTTGGTAGCTAGAGTTATGGCTTATTTACTATCTTTAATAATCAAGTCATGACCTATTTTTCATAATTAACATTAATGAGCTTGATTAATTAATTGGAGTAATCCAAGTAGTTTAATTAATTAATCAAAGTCCATTAATAATCTAACTAGTTTAATTAATTAATCAAAGTCAATTAACAACTTTAATTATTTAGTATGTTAGAATGGTGGAACATACTTCCCACTATATTTAATTTAATATTTAATAAACTCAACTTTTGAATTTAATAAATTAAATTATCAAATTTTATAAATTCAACTCCTTGAATTTACTCTCCAAATTTTATAAATTCATAAATTCAATTTCTTAAATTTATTATTTCATAAATTCAACTGCTTGAATTTATTTTCTCAAAATTTAATTATCATAAATTCAACTCCTTGAATTTACTATATTATAATATAAATTCAACTTCTTGCATTTATTCTCTCAACGGGAACAAATGATCCAGTGCTTGTGTGACCCTTAATCATTCAGGGATATAACTAGCCGTGGGTTCACAACTCTTTGTGATTCAGGACATAATCTTTTATTCGGGCTTACCCTTAATTTGCCTCATTCTATGTATCAACAATTGATCATGAGAATGTCAGAAATCATATTTCTGATTAAACTCATCGAATCACGGTAAGAGCGTCTAGTATCATCACCACATGATTCCCTAAGTATCACTGATAGTGTCTGCAAGAATCAGTCGATTATGATTAAAGTACAGTACGGTCCCTTCATCTCATATATCCCGATCGAATATGCAATCATTGGTTTATCGAGGGTTGCATAATAATTCGATAACTATGTGACACATATTTGAGAATAAATAGTGGCATCACATGTACAATTGGATAACTCCTTCTCTAATATACATCTCATACTCTGACCAGAGATTCCATGCACTAATATTTCATCAGATCACACAGGATATCCACACCCGTAGGTGAGCGGTGAATTCCCGACTACAATGCACTGGCTCCTACATGTGTCGCAACTGCACCAAATCTCGCCACCTAATGACCCTCCTAGAGTCGGTAAACGAGTCAAAGCACAGCCCTAGCATATAGAGTCTTAATGTTGTCCCGGGTCGTAAAGACCAATGGTGTACAATCACAACCACGGACTTATCCTCTCTATGAATGATAACCACTTGGAAAGTCCGAGGACGTGTAGTTCGGTATAATCATTATATGACTACCCATCTGCATGTTTGGACATCTATATGCCCTTACCAAGAAACGCGGTACACAACATCACAGATGCTAGTCTCGAGCTCAAGCGACCTTTATCCATGTTTTAGGCGGCTGAATCGACTAGGAGCGAATTTAGATTACACAGTGTTTACAAATGAGTTTCAACATCGAATTACGATTCATTTATATTAAAGTACAATCAAGGTCTTTATCTATGTTGATCACATAGGTATACAGATAAAGAAATAACAAACCATGAAATAATGAATTATATTAAAATAAATATTGTTTATTACAATTGAGTCAATAAATTCCCTAGCCAATAGTTGGCTTACAGAACATCTACTCTAATAGTTTCTTGCACCTCAAATACATCCTATTTTATCTATCAACAGTACCAATGTTGTATAAGTTAAATAGGCATTTCTGAAGGTAGGTTGTAGCAGTGAGATGATTCTGGAGTAGGAGACGACTTGAGGAGCGGTCGAAGAAGGACTGGACATTCCAAGAAGAAGCATCCCCAAATGACTAACGACAGACGAAGTTATAATATCCAGCATTAATAATGCAGCTGCTATAAAATAATGCAAGTCTTCTAATTTGACTAGTGAAAGGTAATATATGGAGATCATGGTAGATCGATAACTTATTAAATTAATATAAATAAGTAACAAATGATCCATCATGGTTAGTATTGGACAAATACTGCAATATGACAAAATGAGTAGGTACGGTAGATAACCGAGATACCTTGAGAACTTAAAGAGTCTTGCGACTAGGTGCTAGTATGAAAGGTGACATAGAGTTACTTTCTTTGTGCATAGGGAACCACTGGACTAGGGAGTGTTAGCGTAGATGCCCTGTAAGCCAACGGTTGGCTGGGGAATTTATTGACTCAAGTGTAATAAACAATCTTTATTTTAATATAATTTACTTTTTAATGGTTTCGTTATACTTTATCTGTATACCCATGCAAGCAGCATAGATAAAGTCCTTGATTATGCTTTAATACAAATGAATCGTAATTCGATGTTGAAACTCATTTGTAAACACTGCATATTCTAAATTTGTTCCTAGTCTATTCAGCCGCCTAAAACAGGGATAAAGGTCGCTTGAGCTCGAGACTAGCATATGTGATGTTGTGTACTGCGTTTCTTGGTAAGGACATAGAGATGTCCAAACATGCAGATGGGTAGTCATATGATGATTATATCGAACAACCCTCCCTCGGACTTTCCAAGTGGTTATCATTCATCGAGAGGATAAGTCCGTGGTTATGATTGTACACCATTAGTCCTCACGACCCGGGAGAACACTGAGGCTCTATATGCTAGGGCTGTGCTTTGACTCGTTTACCGACTCCAGGAGAGTCATCAGGTGGCGAGGTTGGGTATAGTTGCGACACATATAGGAGCCAGTGCATTGTAGTCGGGGATTCACCGCTCACCTACGGGTGTGGATATCCTATGTGATCTAATGTAATAATAGTGCATGGAATCTCTGGCCAGCGTATGAGATGTACGTTAGAGAAAAAGTTCTCCAATAGTACACGCGATGCCACTATTATATGTATCACATAGTTATCGAATTAATATGCAACCCTCGATGAACCAATGGTTGCAAATTCGATCGGGATATATGAGATGAAGGGACCGTACTGTACGTTAATCATAATCGACTGGTTCTTGCAGGCACTATCAGTGATACCTAGGGGATCATGGGGCGATGCTACTAGACGCTCTTACCATGATCCGATGGGTGCAATCAGAAATGAGTTCTGACATTCTTGATCAAGGTGTTGATGAAAAGAATGNTGAGAAAATAAATTCAAGGAGTTGAATTTATGAGATAGTAAATTCAAGAAGTTGAATTTATGAAATTTGGAGAGAATAAATTCAAATAGTTGAATTTATAAAATTTGAAGATTTAATTTATTAAACTCAAAAGTTGAGTTTATTAAATTAAAATTAATGGGCTTGTAGGAGTACAAGTCCAACATATTAAATAATTAAAGTTCTTAATGGACTTTGATTAATTAATTAAACTAGTTGGACTAGTCCAATTAATTAATCAAGCTCATTAATGTTAATTATGTGTATTAGGTCATCACTTGATTAAAAATATATAGTAGATGAGCTAAACCCTAGCCTCCAAGAGACCACAAGTTTTCGAAAATGTTTCGGTGATTTGGAAAAGAAAAAGATTTGGTATGCAATAAGAATATTTCATTGACTTAATTAATTCAATTAATTAAGTAAATGAATTATTAGTATTAAAATAAGGATTTTCTTATCCTTAAGATATGGCATGCAATCGTGGGTTTTTGGTTTTCTTATCAACAATAAAAGGTCTTTCGGCTATTCCCAAAAAAACTTCTTCCAAGTGCTGCTCTCGAAATATTTTTCTTATTCAAGAAAAATTTGGCTTAGATTATTGAGTCGAATTTTTCTTCGTGTTCTATCTCTACGTAAAAATTCTTCTAAATTTCTAGTACAATTTAGAAGAAGAACAAATATTCCAGTCGTGGACCGGATTAGGAGATCAAAGAATGTTCGTAAGGATTTACAACAAGAGCTATGTTCGCTTGTACCGGCGTAGTTGGAGCCAAGTGAAAATTGTTCACCAAAGGTAAAAATTTTCTTACTCCCTATGAATGTTTATTCTTAAAACCATACAAACGCCCAAATCAAATATATTTTGATTGTCAAAATAAAA
The DNA here is from genome assembly GCF_012295235.1 of Primulina huaijiensis. Taxonomy (NCBI): domain Eukaryota; kingdom Viridiplantae; phylum Streptophyta; class Magnoliopsida; order Lamiales; family Gesneriaceae; genus Primulina; species Primulina huaijiensis. Next base: position 14,745,961 of record NC_133313.1, read on the forward strand.
TAAAAATTTTAAACTTTCGCTGCGTTTGGGCGTGTAGAAAACCGAGATCCAACAGTGGTATCAGAGCAAGATTTTTCTAAATCGTATGGTTTGATATTGAATAATTTATTTCTAACCACACCAGAAAATTTTTCAGAAAATTGATGCACTATAAAAATTTAATTTTCCAGATTTTAAAAAAAAAAAAAAAATTCGTACGAAACGTTCGGGCAGCGGGCGGGCAGCGAGGGCGGCTGCCCGGGATCGTCTCGAGAAGCGTGCTGGATGATGGGCTAGAATTGTTTGGGCCTAGAGTGCAATTTTCTGATTTTTCAAAATTTTGGGCAAAATTGATATTTTTGAAAAATTGGTTCAATTTTTATTTTGAAAATTAATTTTTGAAAAATTAATAATTTTCTTGTGAAATAAATAATTAGAATATGATTTTAATTATTTATGGTAAAAATGAGTTTTTANTTTGATATTGAATAATTTATTTCTAACCACACCAGAAAATTTTTCAGAAAATTGATGCACTATAAAAATTTAATTTTCCAGATTTTAAAAAAAAAAAAAAAATTCGTACGAAACGTTCGGGCAGCGGGCGGGCAGCGAGGGCGGCTGCCCGGGATCGTCTCGAGAAGCGTGCTGGATGATGGGGTAGAATTGTTTGGGCCTTGAGTGTATTTTTCTGATTTTTCAAAATTTTGGGCAAAATTGATATTTTTGAAAAATTGGTTCAATTTTTATTTTGAAAATTAATTTTTGAAAAATTAATAATTTTCTTGTGAAATAAATAATTAGAATATGATTTTAATTATTTATGGTAAAAATGAGTTTTTATAAGAAATCAATTATTATTGATTTAATTGGAAATTAAATAAAAGGGTTTATTTAATTTATTAAATTCTTTAATAATTGTGGTGGTTTGTGATAAATTATTAGATATATGATTTATCATTTAATTAAATTATTTAATTAAATTGATGTTAATATTTGATATTATTAAAGTGGTCCTGGTTTATGCCCCGTCACACCCCCATGAGATGTATCACTTATGTGTCATGGCTATTCAAATGTAATTAGCAGAAATAGTGGGAGATCAAGACTGGAAGATGGTGGGCCCGATGATCAAGATGAAGACTTGTAAAATATTGGAAGCTTTTGTAATAGTTGCATTTGCATCCCAGCATTCACCTAAGTTTTGGACCTGGATCCATGTATGGCTCACATGGATCTAATAGTGTTGGCGATCGATCATCCTTATTTATTGTTGAATGTCATATTATGATATATGCGATATATAGTAGTATGCATGTATGTATATTATTAGATAATATAGTTGCATGAATCCGTCAAACATACAAACTCATGTCACGCGATTTTTAAATTAAAATGATGAGACAATTTTAAAATTAAAATCCCTCATTTTGAATATGATTCAAAATTTATATCAAAACAAAAAAGTAAAAATTAAAAGAGTTTAATTTTTCCTTGCCTTCCATCAACCGTGGTTGCATGTTGATCGCTACCCGTGGACAGTGTCTGGCTCATATTATTGGGGAGGCTTCGACGCCGGAAAGCTGTGACTTCCACCGGACATATGATGTGAATTGAGTGGAACTCCCATGACTTCGGCTCATATTATTGGGGAACTCATGGCGACCGTCTACTACAATTCAACATTGATGGGTTGGTTTGACACGCGAAAATAAACGGTGTCATATTATTGGGTCCTTATTAAACGTGAGGCAAAACACGCGGAGGTTGCATAGGGATGCAATTGGATTCTACCTTTTAGAAATTATAATTGGCTGATATTATTCGGGATTATAATTGGCTAATTGGACTCTACGTGCCCACTAAAAAAATACGATTTTCCTTTTTCATCAGAGGGGGGTGAAAATGTCAAAATAGTGTGAGAGAATTTATAAAATAAAAATCCATATTTTATATCTTAAAATTATTTTAAAATAATCAGCAACTATTATTCTGTTTCCATCTCAGTATATTTTCGATTTCGTCACATAATCAAATTTTGTTATTAACAAGCTAACCGAATCTAATTTTCAAGACTGATTGGGAAAATTGTTCTGAATTCGGAGAAAATGACATACACGCTAATGTCAGTCTTGCTGAACTGACAATGCATGCAAGATGGCGGGACCATACTGTGCAAGCTAAAGTGTAATGTGCTCGCTTCTATGTCAAATGAACTGTAGGGACAGTTTGAGGCAATGATTGAATTCTGCTGACATTCGAATACACATGCAAGAGTTGCATGGTGCATGAAATTCGTACAGTGATGTACACCATTTTTAAAAGCTCATGACTACACGAATGCAAGATGGGGCTTTGGTCCATGAGCGTGGTGTACATATGATTGGGCTTATTGAGAAAATGGTGGGCCTGGAATATGTGATTCCCAACGAGTTACTTGATGACATCAATTTGTTGTCATTCTCTTCCTCATTTGACGGGTTTATGGTGAACTTCAATTTGATTAAGATTGATGATAGCCTTGAAGAGCTAGTCAATATGATTATCACTTATGAAGCTACCATAAAATAGGAAAATGATGTTCCTTAATTGGGTTTCTTGTCAGGAACGAAAAATAGCCCACAAGGTAAGGGAAAGAAATGTTCTGCCCCTCACAAAGAAAAACAAACCCAATAAGAAGCAAACTCCGAAGGATACTTAAAGGGCCCACAAAGTCCGATAAGTTAGAACATATTTGTTTCACTGCAAGAAGAATGGACATAAGAAATTATCTGGGCCAAAAATGTTTTGGAAATGATAAGTGAATGTCCAAATTAAACAAGATTTCAACAACAAACAAAAGAAAATTAGAAGATCCAAATCCCGCACAAATATGGCACGCTAGACTAGGTCATATTCCCCAAAGAAGGATGCACAAGCTAGTGGGAGAAGACATGTTTGACTTGTCAGACATAAATTCTCTACTTACTTGTAAGTCCTGTCTAAAAGGAAAAATGACCACGACTCCATTCGATGGAAACGTGGAACGTGCGCATGGTCTACTGGATTTGATCCATACAGACGTTTGTGGCCCGCTAAGTGTTAGCACAAAATTTGGGCAATCCTACTTCATTACCTTTACTGATGACCATTCGAGGTATGGGTATGTTTATTTGATGAAACACAAATCTGAAGTGTTTGAAAAGTTCAAAGAATTCAGATCTGAAGTAGAAAATCAGCTAGAAAGAAGTATTAAGGCACTTCGATCTGATCGATGTGGAGAATACTTGAGTGCTGAATTTTTGGGTTATCTAAAAGAGAATGAGATTCTCTCACAGTGGACTCCACCAGCAACACCACAATTGAATGGTGTTTCTGAACGTCGAAATCGAACCTTGTTGGACATGGTTCGATCCATGATGGGATTCATTGAATTGCCTACATCGTTTTGGGGCTTTGCGCTTGAAACTGCGGCAATGTTGTTGAATAATGTCCATACTAAAGCAGTGGATAAAACACCATATGAGATATGGATGGGGAACCTCCCAAGTATTCTTACATGTGAATATGGGAATGTCCTGCTTATGTGAAGCAGACAGTGGGAGACAAATTGGATAGTAGATCCACTTTGTGCTACTTTGTAGGATATCCAAAGAATTTTGTTGGATATTATTTTTATCATCCTAGTGAAGCAAAAGTGTTTGTTTCAAGAAATGCCACCTTTTTGGAAAGGGAGTTTCTATTAGATAGAAAAGGCAAGTTGATAGAACTTGAAAAAAATTCAAGATACTCCCTCAACTTTAGAAGTTGAACCTAATCTCCTAGAACCAGTAGTTGAAGTACAAGCTCCTAGAAGGTCTGATAGGGTTATTAGACCACCTGCCAGATATACACTTCTTCATGAACAAGGCCATGATGAGCCTTGTGTTGGATGTGATCCAATGAATTTCAAAGAAGCAATATCTGATACTGATTCAACCAAATGGCTTGAAGTCATGCAGTCAGAAATGGACTCTATGTATTCAAACCAAGTCTTGACATTAGTGGATTCACCTGAAGGAATCGTTCCCATAGGATGCAAATGGATCTACAAAAGAAAGCTTGGGGCGGATGTGAAGATAGTGACCTTCAAAGCAAGACTGGTTGCAAAAAGGTTATACTCAAAGGCAAGGAGTTGGCTATGAGGAAACTTTTTCACCAGTTGTTATGTTTAAGTCCATTAGATTACTACTAGCCATAAAAGCATGGTATGACTATGAGATATGACAAATGGATGTAAAGACTGCATTCCTCAATGGAGACATGAAAGAAGAAATTTATATGTCTCAACCTGAGGGATACACATCAGTAGGAAGTAAGCATAAGGTATGCAAACTTCAGAGATCAATATATGGTCTCAAGCAGGCGTCAAGGAGATGGAACCTCAGATTTGATAGCACTATTGAAGAGTTTGGTTTTGCTAAGAATCGTGAGGAACCATGCGTGTACAAGAAAGTTAGTGGGAGTGCAGTGACATTCCTAATACTTTATGTTGATGACATACT